>NW_006408868.1:2183842-2185497 GCF_000296735.1 Chrysochloris asiatica | reverse complement strand
CAATTTAGACATTGGTTACCTAAAATGAGGGGACAATAAAGGCACGAAGTAATTGGCTTATAAGGTTTCGAGAGGGAGTTTAAGAGTGTGTGGGGTAAATTAGAGTTCCTGCTGAATAGTTTTCATCTTGTCTAGGTGGGTCTGGTAAAAAGAGATGGGGATAAGATTCTTATGATTCACTAGTGAGTAATTGTTATCATGACAATCCCAATCCAGCTTCCAACATCATTTTTTAAAGAGATGAAAAAAACTCATCACTAAACTTTACATGGAAAGGAAAGAGATCTCAAATGATCAAAGCATTTACTGAAAAAGAAGAGCAAAGTAGGAGGCTTCTCACTTCCCAATGTCAAAACTTAGTATGTAGCCACAGTAGTCGAAACAGCTTGGTACTGGTATAATGAAAAGCTCATAACAGAATTGAAACTCCAAAAGTAAGTCCAGTTGGTCTTCAACAAAGAGTCAAAACACATTAAATGGGGAAGAGACAGTCTTCAACAAAAGGTACTAGCAAAATTAGAAGTCAGTTTCCAGAAGAATGAAATAAGACCCATATCTCACACCATGTACAAAAATTACCTCAACATGGTTTAAAGTGAAATGAAATGTGGAACCTAGAACTATAAAGATGATCAGTGAAAAATTAGAGACAAACTTAGTGGCTCTGATACATGGCATAAAGACGCTGTCAAGTGTAACTGACAACATACAAAAAGCAGAAGACAAAATAGATGACTGTGACCGCCTAAAAATTAGACAGTGATTTCAGCAAGAGTAAAAAGACAACCCACAGATTGGGAAAAAAAAAAATTGGCAATGACATATCAGGTAAGAGATACCTCTCTAAAATTTGTAGAACACTCAACACCTTAACAAGAAGATAAACAATCCAATTTTAAAATGGGCAGAGGACATGAAAAGACACTTTATTAAAGAGGGCATTCAAGTAGCCAACAAACATATGAAGAAATGCTCAAGATCATTAGCCCTGGAGACCTAGCCCAGTCCAGGCAGCTGGGGCAGTATTGCAACCATGATTTGAAGTGTGGATGGCTGTTGTACATCTGTTCCCAAAGTGTCCCGAGCTCCGCATCCACTCCCATCCCTCTGCCTGAATCTGCGGAGCTCTGGGTCCTGTCGGGGACATGCTCTTAGACTTCCCAAAGGTGGAGCACGGGAATGGGTACTGTTGTCATTGAAGATGTGGCCATGTTCTTCACCCAGGAAGAGTGGGCTTTGCTGGATCCTGCTCAGAGAAAACTCTACAGAGAAATAATGATGGAAACTTTGAGAAACCTGGCTTCAGTAGGAATGAAAGGCATCTTCCTTTTTCTTTTTTAATTCCTTTAGTGAACCAAAGTATTTTACTCATCAACTGTGCTTGATTATATGGGATGAGCAATAGGAATACCCTGTTAAATAAAAGGCATGGTCCCCTACTATATGGAGCACACGTATCCGGGATTTCCCCTAATACAAAGCTTTATACACTAAACTGAGCTTTATTTCTCTTGTGAATAAAAGTCGTGGGCCTATTTATTTATTTATTTTTAAGTGTTTTATGGTGAATTATATGATTGTTTACATGGGAGAACATTAGTTTTACATTCTTTCTATCGTACATCGTATCATTGCCATGGTTACAATCCCCTCCA
>NW_006408868.1:2128502-2183082 GCF_000296735.1 Chrysochloris asiatica | reverse complement strand
AAAAAGATCATTAGCCATTGCTATTGTTGTTAAGTGCCGTTGAGTCAGTTCTGACCCATAGTGATCCTGTATAGAGTTTCTGAGGAGTTGCTGGTGACCTTGAACTACCGACCTTGCAGTTCAAATAGCTTTACAGTCTGATGCATTAACCCACTCTACTTGATATATATCCCCAAGAAATGAGAACTGTGACAGGAACAGATAATCTGCACACCCACGTTCACTGCAGCACTATTCATAATAGCAAAAAGATGAAGACAGCCTAAATGACCATCAATGGATAAATAAACTTTGGTACATACACAATGGAACACTACACAACATTGAAGAATAAGGATGAACCTGCGAAACACCTCAAAATATAGGTCAACCTGGAGGACGTTTTGCTGAGTGAAATGAATCACAAAAGGACAAATATTGTATGAGACCACTGTTGTAAAAAGTTGCTAAAAGAAACATTGTACGATGGTTACCAGGAGTGGGAGGGAAGGGAAAATTATTCATGGGTAGAGAGTAGACACATGTTAACTTGAGTCATAGGGAAGGCAATATATAACAAGAGGGAGGTTGGCACAGGGAAGAGCCCAAGGGTTAAAGTGACTAGAGATAAATATTGTTAACTGATGGAACACGGAAGGGATTGAAATAATTGTAATGTCACAAAGTGTAAGATTTGTTGAATGTGGAACTGATGATCTGTTCTGTAAACCTTCACTCAATTCACAACAAAAAGTTTAAAAAGAAAAAAAAAATTCATTTTCTGAGCTGACCTCTCTGCCTTGAACTGACCTAGCAGATCCCTTCAGAAGTCACTGTTTCTATTGGATCATTTTTTTGGAAGGCACCCTAGGGAAACCAAAACAAACATATCACTGGGTTAACTTGTCTGCAACCATCCACTGATTGCAGAGAGCCATGTAAACCCAGTTTGAACACGTTTTGTTTGGAATAAATGTATGCATGTATGACCTGGGATCCTACTAACAATACTTTAGGACTTACCCTAGGATTTGTGGTTACTTACTGTGAGTTGATTCTGACTCATGGTGGCCCTGTGTGTTACCAAGTAGAATAGCACCTCAGGGTTTCCTTGACTATAATCTTTATGGAAACAGATCACCAGGCCTTTTCTTCCATGCTACCTACAGCTGACTGGGTTTGAACCGCTAACCTTTCAGTTAGCAGCCAAGCTTAATCTATATTTGGACAGTAGTAGTTTCTAGTTTGGCTAGAAGGCACATGAAGGGGGAGGTGGAATGAGGCCGGAATGGGAATGACTGAGGAAATAGGACCTAGCCAATCACAGGGGAACTTAATTTAGTGGTTTCTGTCTTTCAAGGAATTTATTCATTTCCTCTAAGTTGTTGAACTTATTGGCATAAAGTTCATAACTGCAATGCAATAGGTTTCTCATTATATATGGCCATTTTAACCTTGGGTTTATGTTGTTGTTGTTGTTGTTAATGCCATCAAGTTGACTCCAACTCCTAGTGACCCTATACACAGCAGAACAAAACAGTCTGGTCTTGTGCCAACTGTTGCTACACTTGAGTCCATTGTTGCTGCTACTATATAAAGGCATCTCATTGGGAGTCTCCCTCGGTTTCACTGACCCTCTACTTTTCCAAGTATGATGTCTTTCTCCAGAAACTGGTCCCTCTTGATAATACATCAGAAGTATGAGAGACAAAGTCTAGCCATCCTGGCATTTAAGGGGCATTCTGACTATACTTCTTCCAAGACAAGATTTCTTTGTTCTCTGGCAGTCCATGGTACTTTTAATACTCTTCTCCAACACCATAACTCAAATGCATCAATTCTTCTGTGATATTCTTTATTTGTTGTCCAACTTCCACATGCATATGTGATATTGAAAAGACCATGGCTTGGGTCAGGCGCACCTTCGTCCTCATACTAACATCTTTGCCCTTCAACACTTTAAAGAGGTCTTGTGGAGCAGATTTGCAAAATGCAACATGTTGTTTGATTTCTTGACTGCTGTTTCCATGAGGGTTGATGGTAGATCCAAGCAAATTGAAGTCTTTGACAACCAAATATTTTCTCCATTTATTATGATGTTATTTATTGGTCCACTTGTGAGGATTTTTGTTTTCTTTACATTGAGGCACAATCCATACTGAAGGCTGTGGGCTTTGATTTTCATCAGTAAGTATTTTAAGTCCCGTTTGCTTTCAGCAAGCAAGGTTGTGTCATCTGCATATCACAGGCTGTCAGTGATTATTCCTCCAATTCTAATGCCACATTCTTCTCATATATTCCAGTTTCTCAGATTATTTGCTCAGAATACAAATTGAGTAAGTATGGTGAAAGGAAACAACCCTGGCTCACACCTTTCCTGATTTTGAAACATTCAGCATTCCCTTGTTCTGCAATGATTACAGTCTTGTAAACACTATGGGGGTCCTTGTGTGGCACTGGTCTGACTGTGGGTTAATGCACTGAACCGCAAAGTCGGTTTGAACTACAAGGCCCGGGGTTCAAGCTCACCAGCCACTCCTTGAAAACCCTACGCAGGGTCACTATGGGTCTGAAGCAACTCGATGACACTCAACAAGAACCCAATGGGAATGTCTACCTTGTTCTACAGGAACTCTGTGAGTCAGAAAGATGGTTTTCATTGTTTTCTCTGCACTGTGCCTCGTCCTTCTCTTGACTTCTCAGATCCCACCTTCCATCTCTCTCCCTCTTTCCCCTCTGCCCTCCATAGCAGTGTTTATTCGATGGGATAGTTAACATTTTGTGTCAACTTGACTGGGCCAGGATTCTCAGTGGCTTGGCAGTTAAGATGTAGAAGCCCTCCATGATGAGAGCTAATACCATCTAATCATCTCCATCGTGAGATCTGCTCTGAGCAGCCAGTCAATTGAAAGGCAGTTCCTTGGAGGTGTGGTCTGCTTCTAATAGATTGGCTTGTCAAAGATGAATTTCCTAAGCATATAAGGGGAAAACCAAGTGGCAATAGAATTCTCAGAGAACAGATAATGTTTAAATGAAGCTCTTAAAAATGCAAATCAGTTCTCTAGATTGTGCTCAGAGACCCCTGTGGCCTATGGTACAGAAAAATGCTTATACTAAAAGCAGGCATTGGGTCCCTCTGGGGAGTGGGAAGCAAATGAGGTGTGGGTGTGAGACAAGGGAGGGGGAACACAGGTGTCTGCCATTGTATCTCTAATTATGTATTTCTTAATCTGGGACAGAATCATTCTCTACGTTTTTCTTTGTTTCTGAAAGTTCTCTTAATGAGATGACTTGTGGGATAAGTCTCTCACATTGCCCCAGATGTCAGATGCCCCTCCTTCACTGTGCACAGACACTCCAGGTCTGATGCAGAAAAAAAGGTCCCTGGTGACACGAATAGTTTGTGCTCTCTCAACTACTAACCTAAAGGTTGGCAGAGTGAATCTACCTGAGGCGATATGTTGGGTACCATCAAGTCAGTTCAGACACATAGGGTTTCTGAGGCTATAAATCTTAACAGAAGTAGAAACTCTCCCAAAAGACCCAGAAAAGTGGGCCAGGCTCATGAAGAGCAGTCAGTGGTCTCAGAACAGACTCCAGCAGCTGCAGGATTCTTCCACTAATGGGCCTATCCACCCTTTCTCCCCAGAAGACCTCCTCGAGCGCCCCATTAGCATAGCTGCCTCTGATAAAAAATGCCTCGCTCATAATGTCCCACCTGCAGGCCACAACAATCATCTCTTACTGCACCCATCTGCAGTGAAACCACTTCATTGGACAGCTGTTGCCCCTCCCTGATAGCTCACTTTTCATCCAGGCACAAGCAGCCTCCAAACCAAATTGGACCTGGTCCCCACGGACCTCTCCCCAGGAGCAGAGACCTGGCCACACATAGGTGTGTCTGGGGTGGGCCGGAGGGAGCAGGAATAGTGTGGCTTCTCAGGGACCCACAAACTCCATGGACCAGACTCACAAGGCCCTATTCACAACCTCTGTGCATGCTGGCTCTTTGGCCTGGTCTGGTTTCCCAGACCCCAGCTCTTCACCTATACATTCTTTGCAACTTAAAAAACCCAGGCAATGTCACATCCATAAAGAGAAGCACACAAAACACACACACAGTATAGTGAATAATTATAATGCCATACCTGGGTACCCACCTCTAGGATAAGCACTCAACCTCAAGGTCAGTTTGAATTGCAAGGTCAATTCAAAACAGCAGTTCAAACTCACCAGCCGCTGCTCAGAAGCTCCATACAGGGTCACTATGAGTCGGAAGTGACTTGGTGGCACTTAAGAACAACAACCTGGGTACACAGCTGACAGGTTAAGAGACAGAAAGCATTTTAAAAGCTATGAGATATTTCAAACTAGAGGTAAGCCAGAGAATAAAATAGTAAGCTTCCATGGACTCTCCAGCAACTTCAATGAAAAGGTAAAGTTTTTCCCTATGTGTTTCAGTTTTTTTTTTTTAAAGAAGTGAAACATTACAACTGGAAGTCTAGCCCTTGCATCAACTCCAGGACTCAGGCCTGCCCCACACCCCTCAGAGGGAGGCAATGTAATGATGGATGCTTCCCATACCCACACGTGTCTGTGTAGTTCAGGGCAGCTCTCTTTGTCCTGTTCCAACTTTTACACAAGGGGCCTCGCCCTGTACACAACTTCTGTGGTGTGCTTTTCCCCATAGTGTGGGTGTGAGCACTTTCTGGTATTCAGCTTGTCCCTCTCCGCCACTGCAGTCAAAGTGAAGAAATTGCCATCTACTGAATGAATTCACCTCCTATGGTGGACATTTGGCGTGTGTACAATTTCTTACTTTATAAACATGACAATGAATGTTCTTGCTCCTGTGTCTCTCAAGCAAAGACCAAGGTTTTCTCCAGGAGCAAACGTGCTAGCTCTCCAGAGAATGCTAAATGGCTTTCTGGGGAGATAGCAGTTGCCGTTTAATGGATCCGACTCAGAGTAGAATCATTCATTCTCCATAGGGCTTTCAAAGGCTGGTTTTTCAGAAGTATATGGCCAGACCTTTCTTCTGAGGTTCTGGGTGGACTCATATCTCCAACTTTTTGGTTAGCAGCTGAGCAAATTAACCTTCTGCTCCACCCAACCAAGGGCTGAAGAGCAGAAGTTAGGACCCATTTACATCCCGCTGCTGTGAATAAGATATGTACTGCTTTGCATCACGCTTGGTACGATCAGTTTTTCAAAGTTTTGCTAATCTGATAGTGGGGTCTACTCATTCTTCAAATCTCAGGTTAGATGTTCTTTCTCCCAAAAGCCTTCCTTGGCCCTGTAACCCACCCAGAAGAGCCAGTAGTACCTCCTCTGTGTTTTCAGATCCCCCAACGGCCCCCTTATCCCCACACTAAGTTGTTGGTGTTATGTGCCGTGGAGTCAGTTCTGACTCACAGCGACCCTGTACGGCGTTTCTGAGGCTGTAAATCTTTACGGGAACAGAAAGCCTCATCTTTCTCCTGTGGAACAGCTGATAGTTTTGAACTGCTGACCTTGTGGTTCTCAGCCCAATATTATCCCAGACTATAATTGTCTGGTTACACTTCTGCCTCCCTCATAAGACTCTGAGGTCAATACTTTGTTGTCCTGTCTCCCCACCCTCTAGTGTAGCACCCAACTTGCAGTCTATACTCACTAACTGTTCACTTACTGAGCTGACTAGCCAAGTGAGTCCTTTTTACAGGCTCAAGCCCACAAACACACTAGGAGGGCCTCCAGTGCAGACACTGCTCAAGAAAACATCAGAGGGACCTTTGCATCCATACCTAGAATGTTCTCTAACTCTGCCTCTAGAACAGGCTGCGGGGAGAGACTTCAGTGTGGGCACTAAGACCAAACAGGAAGGCGCAGAGAAGGGGATGCACTGCAGGGAACCGTCACTCTTTCAGCTGCTGCTGTAACTTTCAATGCCATTTTGTGACAATGGTAATTACCATCCTTCATATCATTTGACTTTTAATTTGGGGCAAGAAGGGAGGCATTGAACATTCAAATCTTGAATTTTCTTTTTCATAATTTAAAACCCCATGAGACCCATTTGCTAGTCACATCACCCATAGACCCTTATTTTTAGATTGAAGGGCCTGTGGATCACTCAAAGTCCACAGTAAGGGGGAGTGAGGGACCCCGTTGGCAGGGCTAGAGCCCACTGCTGCCTTACAGTCTGGGTTTGTCATCCTACTCCCACCCCAAGAAAATGGTGTCCCCTATCCCTCAGGGTTCCTGGACACTACTAAGCCTGGGCCCAGCCATGCCATACACTATGACATTGCTGTAAAACGAACACATGGGAAAGTATGTAGAATGTTCACAGTGTTAGGAATAAAAACACTTTTCTTACATTTCCCGAGCAGGTACCGAAGCAGATACTGTCACCCACATAGGAATCTCCTGGTGGCACAAGTGGTTAACCACTAAACTACTAGCTGAAAGATTGGATCTTTGAACCCACCCATTAGTGACTCGGAAGAAAGAAAGGGGGATCTGCTTTGGAACAGTCACAGCCATTGAAAAAAAAGCCTGTAGAGCCCAATTCTACTTGTCAACACATGGGGTTGCCAGGAGTCCAAATTGACTTGATGGCAGCTCGTGTGCCATACACATGCTGCAGGTAAAGAATCTGAGGCTCAGAGAGGCTGAGTAATCTGCTCAGGGACACACAGCTGGTGGTCCACAGGTAGTGCAGACCCAGATCTGGCTTCAAGCCTGTGTCTTATGGTGTCACCATCAGCATTGCCACCTCCTGAGATAAACCAGGCTGAGTGTTTACAGGCCCGTTATAACCTGCGGCATTTGGTAAGCTGTTGACAAGCCCAAGACAGGGTTAAAGACAATCTTTTTACTTATCTTTTTAAATAATTAATACTTTGTATCCTAATAGGGCATTCAAAAACAATTAAGCTAATAAAATCCATTTTTAATTCAATGTAAGCCTTTTGTGAGGTGCATTCTTTTTAACTTACTATTGATATAAAAAGAAGCTCTGGTAGCATAGTGGTTATGAATCGGGCTGTGAGCTGCAAGGTCAGCAGTTTGAAACTACCATCTGTTCTGTGGGAGAAAGATGAGGCTTTCTGCTCCCATAAAGATTTACAGCCTCGGAAACCCTGTTCAGGGTCACTATGAATCGGAACTGACTCCACGGCACATAACAACAACAACAACAACAACATTGATGTAAAGCATGCCTAATTGACTTCATGGTTTCTGAACTCACATGTTAAAAAGCAGGAAGCAACCTTGGCAGTACTACTGATGTCGGGTTTCTAAAGGGCTGGGACCCTCTGAAGCTTCCTTGCCTTGAATCAGGTCTCCACCCTTAGCCAGGCAGAGCCTGGTCACCCACCAGGAGGACATAGACTTTTGAAGGTGGCTGGGTCTTGATCACCTTCAGCTGTTGTTAATGTCACAAGGCAGGACTGGCTGCCAGCTCTGCTTTTTCCTCCTCTATACCTTTGCTGTCTTCCCATATCAGAGCAGGGGAGGGATGCGGAGAGAGAGGGGCAGGGCTGTGCTGGGTGTGTACTGAACGCTCACTCTTCCTATCCACTTGCTCTCTTGCCTGTGTTTGCTCATCAACATTTATTGACCGCCTGCATTGTGCAACTGCAACGTCAGTCCGCTCTGGACAAAAGAGCCAGGCTTCTGCCTCACAAAGAGGAGGAGTTTGGGAGCACATCCTTGAGGGTCTCACTATGTCTCTGCCACTGCCTTCTTGTAATGCTTGCCCAGCCGCTTCCCCTCTCTGGCCTTAGTTTCCCCACTGTGAAATGAAGGTACTGTATGTATCATCATCTCCAAAGGACCTTTCAGTTCCAAGTCAGCCTGCCTGTGCCCATCCTAGCTGCCCTCCGCTCCTCCTGCCTGCCAAGCCCACCTTATCTCCTCCTGGGGACTCTGGGGACCAGGACAAGGGACTGACGTTTTCTGGTCTCCCTGATTAAGTCCAGGAACCTGTGGGGACTACCTAAGCTCATTTCGGCAGCAAACATTACAAGGGGACCCACTCTAGACTGGGGGCCGAATGGCCTTAGGCAAATTCTTTAAGTTCTCACAGAAACAGTTAGGGAGAGTAACAGGTGCTCCCTCCTGGGGTGGTTGCAAAGATTATAGATGACTAACAGGTGAAGCATCAAGCAGTGTTTAACCCAGACCATTCCGTCATCAACTCTGGAGCCACAAACAGCAGACCTGTGCCCAGCTCCTGACACCCCACAGACCCCTGTCCCACTGGCAACAGAGTCCAGCACTGCCTGTTCTGTTCACGACATGTGAGTCTGCCATCACAGCTAAGCTTATCTCATAAGAAAAAATATCTTCTCTAAAGATTTTGGGTTTTGCATGGTATATAATATGAGCTGAGTGAATGACAGTTTTCAGAACCTGTATTCCACAGCAGAGCACGAGAAGAAATTTAAGAAGCTGTATTTGGGAATTGCCAGTAGAGTGTGAAGACTTAAGCTGCAGAGGCTACAACCAACAAAAGCTAGATTTAGATGATGAGAAACCCCAAGGAAGAGCCCAATATGTGGCCCAAAGTTTTCAAGTCTGACGTGGCCTGGGCTGTGCTGATTGGGCCGGGATTCCATACTGGAAAGGGGGCTGTCTTTGTTCCCCTTCTCCTTCTTTGTTCCCAGGTCCTATACTTTCAGTGAAGGTATATGGGAAGGTGGTCAGTACTCAGAGGAAACAGACTAGCTCTCTTTAGCCTCATATGTCTGGGTTAACGTCACCTGTCTAGGGTCACCTGCTTGGCAGTCTCTGGTTCAGGAGGAAGCCAGAGGTCCCAGCATTCAACAGGTCAGCCAACCTAGTGGGGGAGAAGGAAGCAGGAAGTATGGTGAACTTCAAAGGAGACCTACCTGCCAAGGGTGGCAACAGGAAGTTCTGGAAACCCACTAGCCCTGTTACCCTGGTAAAATCTCAGTACCCCTTATTTTCTGCCACTAAAATCTGTTGATAGAGATGATTACACAGAATTAAAGTCACTAAATTATACAAAAAAACGTTGAAATGGCAAATGTTTTGCTACACATACATATTTACCAGTTTTAAAAATAGTTTCCTCAAAAGACTAAAAATAGAAGTACCAAATGACCCAGAATTTCTACTCCTCAGTATATCCAAGAGACTTCAAAGCAGAGACTCACAAAAGGACAAATGTTGTATGACCTCACTTATATAAAAAGGCACGAAAACACAAACATACAGAGACCGAAGTTCATTAGTGGTTATCAGGTCTAGGAGGGAGGCAGGCAGGAGGGCTAATGGTGATGGAAATATCAATGTTGATTTAGGGTAGAGTTACACAATTATTAAAATTGCTGTCAATATGTTGTACTCCTGTAAAAATGTGAATTTGCAAAAGTTGTGTGGTAGATATATTTACAACCATGACAAAAAAAAGAGTAGCTACTGAGGATCATTATGTCTAACTAAACAACTCCTGGGATTTGATTTGTGTGAAGGTTTAGGGTCATGAAATCATGGGCCATCCTATTAACTAAACATCTAATAATATGTTTAATATTTCGGTTCTACATCCTAGTTCAGTGCAAAGTGCCTGGGGTCTTCAAAGACCCTACGCAGACATCCAAGGCACAACAATTGCTCTTTATTTTCTTGGAACAAGAGCGAAAGGAGAGTCAGAAATAGGAGGATATGGAATGTGTGGCTGATTACCTCCATGAACTGCCTCTTTTGCCATAAGACTAGAACTAGATAGTGCCCAAGTACCATTACTGGACATTTAGATCAAAGAATCTATAGAAGAATCCTGATGAAAAGGGACAAAACACAGAATAGAACTTCAAATTCTCATGAACTCCAGACTTCCTGGAGCCAGGGAGGTTGGATGAATCCCTAAAACTATTGTTCTGAGATAAGCTTTAAACCATAAACGAAAAACATTCCCAGAAGTCTTCTTAAACCCAAACAATAGTTTAGCTTAACTAGTAAAAAATGTCTGCCTTAAGCATTGTGTTCTTGTAAGAATTATCTGTATGTGATCAGACTAACAACAGCAACTCAAAAGGATAGACAGGAACCTTAGGGGACAGTGAGTTTATGTAAATGAGAAGGAACAACTCAGAAAAGAAGGTTGAGAATGTCTGCACAACTCTAAGAACGTAATCAGAGTCATTGAGTTGGACATGTAGAAACTGCTGGATTGGTTTATGTTTTGCTATGTATATTCTTAACAACAACAAAATAAAAATCATATAGACTGTTAAAAACAGGGACTTCTAAAGTCATGTCAGTTTCACACCTTGATATGGAATGAATTTGACTGTAATGTTGGGATGGAGCCAAAGAATGGAATTGAAATTTGGGCAGCCCAGAGACCTGGAATTCTGTTGTGGAACTGTGGGTTAATGCGCTGGGTTAATGGGTTTGAACTGCACAGTTGGCAGTTCAAGCCCCTTGGAAACATTATACAGGGTCTTTATTGGGTCTGAACCGATTCGACGGCACTTAATGACAGAGACCCTCTTAGAGCCCCTGGATGGCAGAAGGTTAATAAGCTTGGTGCAAAGTATGAGGCTGGTAGTTCAAAAGTCCAGGCGATCTACTTGTGAAAAATCAGCTATTGAAAACCCTCCTCTGACACACATGGGATCTCTAAGAGTTAGAGTCAACTTGATTACATGTGGCCAGGGGAGCTCTGGAAGAGCCAGAAAGTCTAGCAGTGTAACCTCCTAGTCTCTGAGTCCTGCAAATTGTCCTCCAGCACCTTCTTCCTGGGATGTTCCCACCACAAACTAAACAACACGATTCGGATTAAGAATCCAGCATATACCTGGCACAGAGCTGGCATACCTTCCCTCACATGGCCTTCCGTACTTCTCCTGCGCCAGTGCCCTCCTCAGTGCTGGTGAGCCTTCTGACCACCAGAGGGTGCTGCAACCCAGACTGCCTCTGCTTTACTCCACAATGCCACGGCCTACCTGCTAGTCTTTAGCCTCCAAGCACTAGCTGGGACCTCAAAGGTTCAGGGCTTAAAGCGGGTGACTTCTCTTTGAGTTTCCCAAAGCATGCTGTGGTCCGAGGACTACAACTTGATCGGTAGTCCTAGGTAAAATTCAGAGTCCTGGGCCTGATATCCATTGGACCAGCTGGGGAGATTGTAAAATACTGTTTCTGGGCTCCTCCAGAGGTCACCATTTAATTAGGGGAGGGAAACAGGCTGAGCATTGGACTCTAGTATGTATCAGGGCCTAGATGCCTGGTTAGAACACAGTGTGGTGGTGATTGGTGGTGGTAGTTGTGTGCCGTGGAGTCAGTTCCAACTCACAACGGCCGTGTAGTGTTTCCAAGGCTTTACACAGGAGCAGAAAACTTCATCTTTTTCCTATGAAGCAACTGGTAGGTTTGAATTGCTGACCTTGCAATTAGCAGCCCAGAATATAATGCACTTTACTACCAGGGCTACTTGAGGTGGTTATTGTTGCTGTTAAGTACTGTCCAGTTGGTTTCAACTCATAGCCAACCTGTATAGGGTTTCCAAGGAGTGGTTGGTGAGTTTGAACTGCTGACCCCTGACCAGTGCTTATCCTACAGCACCACACCGGGACTCTGTATGTGTTCACACTGAATTTGAAAGACACTGCCTTAAAGGATCTTTGGGTCTGGAAAGTCTATTTATCACTCAGTTCATTTGCTCACTTGTTTACCCTTCATTTCTGCAACGCTGCCTGTGCTGCCAGACCTTGGGTACTTCCCCAGTTCCCACATGGAACCACAGAGACAGAATTGTGCTGAACCTTGGATGCTCTAACTTGCTGTATTTTGCTGAGTTCTTGGTCCTGCACCATTTTTCACACCAGGAAAAGTACTTAACCAGCTCCGCTGCTGCTAGGTGTAGTGCTTACTTCCAAATTGAAAAGCCAGTTCTATTGCCATCAAGTCAATTCCACCTCACAGCGACTCTGTAGAGAGTTTCCAATACTGTAAATCTTTACAGGAGTAGAAAACCTCATCTTTCTCCTGCAGGGTGGCTGGTGGGTTTGAACTGCTGGCCTTGTAGTTAGCAGTCCAGTGATTACCTTATAGTACCACCAGGCTGTAGGTGCTTGCTTCCAGTATTTTCCAATTAGTCCATACATGGATGAACATCTTGGGCCAGTCGGCTGGGGCCTGTGGGCTAAGTGTCTCTGGGTAGCTCTGCTCAGGAGAGGAATGGCTCGGCCAGGGTGTGTGTGCATTTTAGCTTTTCATCAGAACTGCCAAAAGCAGGCTGGAGATTCTAAAGTGAAGCTGGCAGGCTGCCTTCATGTTGTATATTTCATCCCATCGAGAGTCACTGTGGTGGCTGTTTGCTAAGCATCTACTGTATGCTTTACAGACACCACAGTTCACAAGCAGCAATGTATCATGCTTATCCCCATTTTGCAGTTGAGGAAATCGGGCTCCAAGGGTTTAGGTCACTCACCAAGATCACACTAGGAACCCCGAGGATGTGAACCCAGGGCAGTCTGACAGCAGAGCCATACTCCAAACCCCCGCCCCCTGTGTCTGAGTGCAGGGCAGACATATCTTTTTGTTTTTGACAGTGCCATTTTTGTGTTTTATGGAAAGCAAGACTGCCAGCTCTGGGGATTCAGGGGAGGAGACAGAGTTTTGCCCAGGGGCTCTTCCTTAGAGTCAACATGGGGAAGTGTGGATGTTAAGAGAGCCCATGGGAGACACCCTATTACCAAGATACCTTGAAAGCAAGGGAAGGAAAACTGTAAGGGAAATTGTATCCTGGAGAGGAGTCAGAATAGGAAATCCCCAACAATTCCACACTCCTCTACTCTCAAGCAGTTCCTTACCCTCTGTCCTCTGATGCCAAGGGTGGGGTTACTCCTAGAATTCTCCATGGCTCAAGGTACAGAGCCTCATGAATGCTAGGCACCTTTAACCCTTGAGGATCTCAAGCAAAGCACAAGAGTCCTGTTTCCCACCATTCACTTCCTCCTTGAGAGGTCCCAATATAGTCCAGAAAAGCTGCAAAGACTTCCCCAGTCTTCAGGCAATACAAGCAGAGGGGCAAAACACCCAAGGAAGCTCCTTTAGAATCACTGGAGATTCTTTTCTTTTATTCCAGGGGCTCTGGTAGAGTAGTGGTTACGAATCAGGCTGCTAACCACAGGGTCAGCAGTTCAAAACTACCAGCTGTTCTGCAGAAGATGAGGCTTTCTGTTCCCGTAAAGATTTACAGCCTTGGAAAGCCTGCACAGGGTCGCTATGAATCGGAACCGACTCCACGGCACATAACCACCACCACCACCACCGACCACCTCTCTGGTAGCCTTTGAGGTCTGTGCTGCCAGTTTGAGGCGCTGTGTCCAGATTATGGGCTCCAGAGGACCGAAGCATGAAAGGCTGGAGGTACATTTTTAGGTGGATAGGGGATAGGATCCAGGTCGTCTAGTTGGCCATTAGCCTGGAGTTCTCAGACTGGCACAAGCTGTGACTGTTTGTGGAGCTTTCTCTAGTCGCGGGCTCCCTTAGAATCCTCTTGGACGTAGACGCAGCCGACGGTGACAACGTACCAGGCTTCGGGTCTGGTAGCCAGATAGGCCTTGGAAAGTAGCATAGCGAGCCGTGTTACATTTCTTGAGCACACTGACGCTGGTGGATTAGTTTTAGAGGATGACACAGTGTTGCCCCGCTGGAGGCTTTGCCACACCTCGCGCACGCGTGGTTCCGTAGCGCAGCCTTGTGACCGGATGCAGGCCCACCAGGCGGCGCTTGAGGATCTCGGAACACGTGTTGGTATTGGTCGTGGCCGAACTGCAGTTGCTAAAGACGTTGGTCTGCGTGGCTGGCTGTGCCATGCTGGCAGTGGCGAAGGCTAGCAGTTCCAGATCTCGCTGCCCTCCTTGACCTGTAAGTGAAGGCGCTGTCCCCCCTCAACCCCCAACCCCCACCGCTGAAGTCTCCTCATAGCACACCTTGTTTAGAGTTCTTGTGTCCCAGCGGAGGCATGGCCGCCAGCCACGCCCAGCAAGGTCCAGCGGGGATAAAGGAGTGGGGGCGAAGTACACTTTAACGGGTGGGTTGGGACGGTGCGACCCTTTGTCTCTACTTCCCTCTGTTGGGCGCTGTACCATTTTGCACCAGGCACATCTTTTTGGTGGGTCCTGGTTTCTTACTGGGCTGGTGCAATGGGGGTCCGTGTCCCGACTTTGCTTGCATACCTACTTGGTGGAAAAAGGGGGATATCGCCTTCTTGACCCCCAGATTCCAGTGAAAATATGTCTCGGAGCCCAGCCATGACAGGCATTTCCTGAGGCCACAGGGTCAGGCCAGGCACCCACCCAATGGCTGGGAACAAGCCTGGAGCTGCACAGCCTCCCAGGCAGTTTGGCAGTGTCCCCAGCAGCCGCTTCTGTCCAGGGCTGTCCCACAGGCCCAGCTCCTGTCCTTTCCTGCGCTGTGCCCAGTATTATCAGACAAGTAGCATCATTCTGTAAGAGGTGCCCAGGGCTTGGAGTACAGTATAATGGCTCCATTTTCTCAGAGTAAATCGAGGCCCGATAAAGCAATTAGTCAAGGTCACACTATGAGTGGCAAAGTGGAGCTTACACCCCAGGCTTCAGATTCCAGCAACCATATTCCTTCCACTGCCTCTGACAGACAGACTATGGTTTCCTCCCTTCCTCAGGGAAGGAGGGTGCTCAGGTGGAAGGCTCTGCCTTAGAGCTGCATGATGGTGAGACTTTCCAAATGTAAGCAACACATTCTTGTTTTGAACCATTTAGATGGTGCCCAGGACTCTAGGGACTTGTGTGTATAGTGGTGGGGTGGAAGACAGGGGGACCCCAGTCATTCCTCTGAACTCCCACAGCCCCAGCATTCCCCATCACAGCCTATACCATGCCGTCTCCCCACTCAACTATGAGCCCAAGGCAAAGGTCACCACTTTGTGGGTTTTTACTGCTGTTGCAGGTAGCAGAGCAAAGATTCCACAAATGTTTGTGAGTGCATGGTGGGTAGGCAGGGGAGAGAAATATTTCTAAGGACAATTTGCCCCCACCCCCCAATCCTGCAGTTCCAGGCAAGCAGCCAGGTGGGAGGGGGGTCCTGCAGCCCCCTCTCCTGGCCTTTGACAGTCCCACTCCATCCCCTCCTCTCCAGCTGTGGAAACTTGTACCTCAGCCTAGAAAAATGTACTTGCTGGAAATCAGCTGCTTGGCTGCCAGGGCCAGCCAATCAGGCGCTGAGAGGGCCTCGCCCACCTCCAGGGGCTGGACCTGAGGGCTGGAGGGCGGGGCCTCTGCCTGAGACCTGAGCTCCTGGGAGCAGAGCAAACGGAACCCCAGGAGGAAGTGGGAGGGAGAGAGGCGGAAAGGAAGAAATGGGGAGCAGGGAGAAGGAGACTCCAGAAGCTGGAAGACACTGTGTTAGCTAGGAGGGAAAGTGGAGGTGCAGTGGTGCCCAACCAGCACTGCCCGGCAGTGGTCACTCAGGCTGCCACCTTCATTTCTGAGAGTGCCTTTTAACACTTTTACCTCCCACTCTAATCCCACCCTACCCCTTCCTTCCCCAGGTGGGCAAAGGCTCCTGGAAAATAGCTTCTAGAATTCAGACAAGACCCCTCTGTGGCAAAATAGGGATTAACAGTAAAGAGAAGTAGCATTACGTTAGTCAACTTGCCTTGTCCCCTTTGTACAGAGGAGGAAACTGAGGCTTAAGATAATTTTATGACAGGCCCACATCTTTAGCTACTCAACAACAACAAAAACAGGATCTGAATCCAGGCCTGCCTGAAACCTTAGCACGTTATCTTTCCTCTTACTAGTCCTCCAGCCTAGTCTAGGGTTATTCTCGAAGTTTCTACTAATGCCCAGGATGTCCTGGCTAGACCTTTCACCTCTCAGCACTTTTGACTGCTCCCTCATTTTCCTGAGACAGAAAGATGGGACTGCTTCCATCTTTCCAGGACCCCTCTGAAACATCCAGGGCCCCCTGCAGCCACCAGAAGAGTCTCTGCTTTAGGCCCAGGACCTGAGAACCAGAGGAAACCTATAAATACAAACATATTTGCATGAAGGCCCAGAAGTCTGTCTGTGTAGCTACCAGCACAGAGCTACCAGAAGGGAGCAGCTGAAACTAACTTTCTGGGACAAACATACCCCAACAGCTAGACTGGTACGATTTGGTGTTTATTTAGACATACAAATGAAAGAGCCTGGTGGCTCAAATAAGTTGTGCTTCTCTTCCCCCCTTCCCCCCACCCCCTTTGGTCACACACATTTTTTAAAAAAAGATCAACACATCAGCAGTTCCCCACATGTTTTTTCCTCTACTGAGCAATATATACAGCTTATTATATATATATATGTGTGCATATATATATATAATATATATTTTCAATAGATAACTACATTCAAGTAATGAAACACAGGATTTACAGTTTCCCTCTGAGGGCAGAGGAAAGGCAAATTCACACACAGTTCACAGAGGAAGTACCATAAACGCCCAGCCAGGCAGGGGCATGGGCCCCTCGGGGGAGGGGGGATGGAAGGGAAAACCAGCAGCAGAAATCACAACAATCACACTGTTGCTTATTGTGGGGGTGTGGGTAGGTAGGGACACATGAAGGGTTACCATGCAGCCTGCTCTGCCCAGGTGAGTGCTGCACTGGCTGACTGAGGCTCTCTGGCTGGGATGGGTTGGAGACCATGTGTAAGGACCTCACTTTTCCAGGAGACGCTCAAATTTGGGATTCACGAAGGAGAAGCCTGCAAATGCTGTCTGGTCCATGGAGTCGATGAGGTTCTTGTCACTGTAGGAAAGCCGTGCCTTCTCATTCAGGAACTCCTGGTCAAAGTTGCTGTAATCCCCAGGAGACTTCTGTGGGCAGAGGCGGATGAGCAGGACATAAGGCCTTACCTTCCAAATGCTCCTGAATTTCTCGGGACTGCCTATACAGGGCCACTGAGTCTATGCTTAAGAACACAATAGCCTCCTAAAGACCTCAGGCTCCTGCCTCAGGGTCAGATCAGAACCATCCTTATTTAGGAAACAAGAGAACTCCTAATAGCCCCTATAAGTTCTGGTCTGGTCCTATCGGATACACACTGGATCACAAGGTAGGAGTCAGCCACAAGGTCAGTGGTTTAAATTCACCAGCCACTCCTGGGAAACCCTGTACAGAGTCACTATGAGTGTGAACCATGAATAGATACCACTAACAACAATTGCCTCCAAGAATAACCGCCTCCGTTGCCATGAGATTCAAGAATCGGATGGGGCCTGACTACTATTACTGACCGTTTTGGACAGTGATTCCATAGAAGAATGTTGATCAAAAGGGGGACAGAATTCCAAATTCTCATGGAATCCAGATTTTCTGCAGTCAAAGAGGCGGGATGAATCCCTGAAACGATTGCTCTGAAGTAATCTTTAAACTTTAAACAAACTTTTAAGCCAAAAATACCCCCAAAGTCTTTAAACCTAACAGTAGTTTAGCTTAACTAGTAAAGAATGTCTGCCTTGAGCATTGTGCTCTTCTAAAGATCTGAGATCACGCTGACAACAGCATCTTGAAAGGTTAGGCAAGCATCTTAGAGAGCAGAGACTATTATGAATGAGGGAGGGACACTTTGGGAAAGGGGAGTGAGAATGGTAGCACAATTTGAAGAATATAGTTAAGTCACTGAGTTGGACATGTGGAAACTGTTCACTTGATATAGGACTTGCTGTGAATGTTCTCAACAAAGCTAAAATAAATTATTTGAAAAAGAAAAGGAAGTATTTTCTATTTGTGCCTGAGAGGAGCCCCAGGAGAAAGGCAGATACTGCTTCCCCAAGGGGCTGAGGGGACCATGCATGGAACTCTAAGCCTGGGTAAGGAAGGGTGAATGTCCGGGGCAGGAGGCCAGCAAACTACAGCCTATGGCCCAGATCCTTCCTACTACCCATTTTTGTGTGGTCTGTAAGCTACGGAATGGTTGTTTTCAAATGGTTGGGAAAAAAGGCAAAAGAATAATATTTAATAACATGAAAATTAAATGAGATTCAAATTTCAGTGTCTGTAAAAAAAAGTTTTATTAGCACACACAGCCATGTCCATTCACTGACATGCCTATGGGTGCCACTTTGAGACCACTTGGCCTGCAGAGCCTAAAATACTCACCCTCAGGCCATTTTCAGGAAAAGGTTGCTGGCCTCTACTCCTGAGGTTATGATCAGATGGTAATACAGAGGTCTCAAACTGGTGGTCCCCAGGCCAAATTGAACTAGCCAAAATAACCATTTTGGCTAGCATGTGGTTTTACAATTTGAGGTTTAAAAGGTTTTATTTATTGTTATTGGAATATACACAGCAGGACATACACCAACTCAATAATTTCTACATGTACAATTCAGTGACATTAATTACATTCTTTGAGCACCCTCCTTATGTGAGTACTTCTCCCCTCATTAACATAAACTCACTGATCCCTAAAGGATTTCCAGTTGCTATTGTCAGTTTGATCCCATACAAATAGCTCTTAAAAGTGTTAAAGGAATTTGAACCACTATTTTTAAATTAGGCAATCTGACATAAAAAGAAAAAGTCCAGATTTCTGGCTTCTTTTGAAAACTTGGGCCTACCTCCTCACATATCCATTCTTGGTTCTGGGCTTGCTATATATAGCCTCTACCTTCACCCCCAATCCTCCACTGTTTATTGTTGCTACTGATCATGACTGCCCTGGTTTGCTTAGAGCACAGCAGTCATTCTATCCCTTTTAGCATCAAAAGGTTGTTACCGGCCCAGCCCAGGAAGCGTTTGAGAAGGGGAATGGGCTCTATCTCCTCAAAGTTCCAATGGGGGCACATTACACAGGCGGCCCAGGTGGAGGAGAAGCAAAGCAGAGAAAGGGAGCCATAGAGGGAAGGCCAGAGACCCAACTTCTTAGGTATTCAGGGTTCTTTGAACTACAGCTCCAACCTGCATCTGCTCCTGATGGTCCCTTAGTGGCTTCATTAGATTCTGCAAACCATCTTCCTCTACCTGAAATGCTTTCCAGCTCTCTTCTGCCTGGCCTGAGCTCACCAGCCCTGCTTACCTCCCACTTTTCCCAAGGATACTGCCAGACCCCATCCCATTCTCTGGATCCTGGGTTCTTGCTGACGGACCCTCCCAACAGAAGTTTATCTTGTATGGTCTTGTGACATCACTTGTACTGTTGTCTTGTATCATAAATTATCATCAGTGTGCAAGTGTCCTCTCTCAGTCTAGCCAGAGACACCTCCAATTCTAGAACCAGGTCTCTCACTTCACCGAGAAGCCCAACAAGGGCTCAACAAACAGTGGAAAAAGGATTGGATGGAAAGAAGGAGAACAGACCTTAAACTCCAGTTCCCAAGCAGAGTCTCTTATATACTTATATGTCTGGATGCACAGTCTCCAATGTTTGTTGAATGACTGAGTGAGGGGAGAGATGGTAAGAATACAAGAACAGAGGCAATTGCTGAACATGCCAGGGGAAGAATGGAGGACCACACTTACTGGAAGAAGGGGGAGGGAGGAAACTGAGTAACACAGAAAAGAGATAGAGCAAAGAAGGCCATGGGTGGGCAACCCCATCCTGAGCAGGGTCACGTACCACTTTGGGCCTGAAGGGTGGCTCCACTTCTCGCTTCTCCAGCAGGGTCCAGTTGATGGTCTTGAAGAAGGGGTGGATTTTAATGTGTCCCGTCACTCCCAGCCTCTTGGATGGTTCCCGTTCAAACAGCTGCAACCCAGCATGGGCCTTGGTTAGCACCCAAGGGCCGTGGGAAATTGAAGCCTTAGCAAACCCCCAGCAGGTCTAGGAGTACCAAGAGGGAACCTGCCCAGCCTAGTGGTACTGCCTGCAGAGCTCTGGGGCTGAGGGCAGCGTCTCTGGCCTGCTGTACTCCTGGTGACTAATGGGACTTGTGAGAAGCAGTGCCTGCTTATTGAGTGTTTACTGCCTTCCAGCACATAACCAAGTATCACAGCTTCTCTCATTCTCCCCGGATTGTAGATGATGAGCCTGAGACTAAACAGGTCAGTCACCTGCCCAAGGTCACTAGCTACTCAGGAGCAGAGCCAGGATTTGGCCTCAGATCTGTCTGCCTCCTGACCCTGAGATCTTAACCATCATGCCAGGCTGATTCCGTGCATGGTACTCAGATAGGAGAGTCGTGGGGCATGGTGAGGAAGCAACACCCACAAGATATTCAGATTGAAGCATCAGTAAGGCTGTCATTCCAGAGACAGGGAGCTGCCGCTAGTCCCATGACCCAGTTTCTGCCAGCCCTTACTCTGCTCCATCCAGCCCAGGGACCCCCACCTTCTCCAGAATGTCCTTGGACTCCTTGGTGATCCAGCGGGGGTAATGTGGTGTGTCCACTCGAATCGATTCAAAGAGTTCATCCTCATCATCACCATGGAAGGGAGACTGACCGATGAGCATCTCATAGAGAAGGACCCCAAAGGACCACCAATCCACAGAGAAGGAGTACTTCAGCCCCTGCAGGATCTAGGGCAGGAGCGGCAGGTCAGGTGGAGCTGAGAGGAACCCTGAGCATGAACCTGGCCAGGTCCCCCCATCCTCTGGGGCTTGGCTTGGGCATCACTGCCCTTGGAAAGCCGTATCTGGCTCACCCGAGTGGACTGGGGTCCAGGAAGGTGCCAGCTCACCTCAGGGGCAATATAGTCAGGGGTGCCACAGAAGGTGCTGGCCCGGCCCTCCCCAAATACGTTCTCCTTGCACATCCCGAAATCAGCAATCTTGATGTGGCCCTCCCGGTCCAGCATCACGTTGTCCAGTTTGAGGTCCCTGAGGGAAGAAGACAGTCATTAGGGGCCTCCTCCTCAACCCACAACTCATGTCCCTATTCTTAGCCTTGTATCCCCAGGACTTTCCCAAAGGTGCAATGAAATGAGGAGGAGAAGCAGCAGAAAAGAGGGAAAAGGACTAAAAACATGTGAGCCCTACACGTTGCCTACTGTGTGATTATGCTGTACACATCCTATGTTATTCCTCCGAGCCCAGAACGAGGCTCAAAGAGATGGTGTCACTTGCTTAGCGTCTCCGCACCAGTCAGTGGCAGAGGTGGCTCTCAGGATCAGGTTCACCTGTTTCCACAAATTAAAAAGAATATCTTTGTTTTTTTGGCTTTAGCAAACAGAAATTTATTTTCTGTTTAGGAGGCTAGAAGTCTGAATTTAGGGTACCAGCTTATGGAGGTAGCTTTCTCTATTGGCTCTGGAGAAAGGTCCTTGCCTTGAACTTCTGTTTCTGGGTGATCTTCATGTGACTTGTCATCTCTCTTCCCCCATCCCTGATTCTCATTATTTACTTTTTTTTAATGTCATTATTAGTGTCATATATATATATATATATATATATATATATATACACTTTATTATGCTTTAGGTGAACGTTTACAAAGCAAATTAGTTTTCCCAATCAATAGTTCATAGTTCAGACACAGCTTGTTCCATGACATTGGATGACCACAATATGTCAGCATTCTCTCTAGTTCCTCTCTGGTTCCTCACTGCCATTTGTTTGGTTTCCCTTTCCCTCCCTGTCTTCTTGTCTTTGGTTTTTGGCAAATATTGCCCTTTTGGTGTCATATAGTTGATTGTTCTGAGAAGTACATTCTTCACGTTTTTTTGTAATCCTATTATTTGGCTGGAAGGTAGCCTCCAGGAATATCTTCAGTTACAAGTTGGGTTTTTCAGGACAATAGTTGCAGGGATTCCTCTAGTCTCTTTCTGACAGTAAGTCTGGCCTTTTTGACTTTGAATTTTGTTCTGTTTTTAAGCCATTTTAAATGGGTCTTCTCTTGTGCTCTTAGTCTCGAACTTTGTGGCTAGCAGTCCGGTGGTTACCCTACAGTGCCACACCAGGACTTCTCTACATTACTGTTGTTGTTGTGAAGTGCCATCGAGTCGATTCCGATCCATAGCAATCCTGTATAGGGTTTCCAAGGAGCAGCTGGTGAGCTTGAACCACTGACCTTGCAGTTCAAACGACTTTGCAGTCTAATGCATTAGCCCACAGCGCCACATCAGGACTCCATATGCTAGCACAGTGTGACCAAAGCAAAGAAAGACACTGCTGCTATGTAAACTTAAAGGGTAACTATAGTACTGTCATTACCCTTTCAGCTTGCATAGCAGCAGTGTCTTGCTTTGCTTTGATCACACTGTACTGGCTTCCCCATATTGTGTATTGCCTTTCCTGTCACCAGAATTAACTCTGGAGTCCTGGTGTGGCACCGTAGGATATACACTGGACTGCTGTTTATTCAGGAGTCCTGGTGTGGCACTGTGGATTAATGCGCTAGACTGCAAAGCCGTTTGACCTGCAAGGTCGGCGGTTCAAGTTCACCAGCTCCTCCTCTGAAACCCTATAGAGGGTTGCTATGGGTTGGAATCAACTGAACAACAGCTATCTATTCAAGCTCACCAGCCATCCTTGGAAATCCTATACAGGCTCACTATGAGTCGGAAGTGACTCAGTGGCACTTAACAACAACTGTCTAGTTGTTCTGGTGTAGTGATGCATGATAAGCACTGACTGCTAACTGCAAAGTAGGCGGTTCAAACCCACCAGCCGCTATACAGGGTGGCTATGAGTCACAATACAGAGTTGCTATGAATCATAATAACTACCTAGTTAATGTTTCTCCCTCTCCCTCTCCCTCTCCCTCCCCTCCTAGTAACCATCAAATCAAAGAATGTTTCTTTCTGCATGTACACCTATTTTTGACTTTTCACAATAGTGATCTCATGTAATATTTTGTCCTTTTGTGTTTGACTTCATCCACTTAACATAATGTCCTCCACATTCATCCCCGGGTCCCTGTGGTGAGATGTATCGAGGATTCATTATTATTCTTCATTGTTGCGTAGAATTCCATTGTATGAATACACCAGTTTGTTTTTCCGTTCATTAGCTGATGATCCACTTAGGTTGTTTCCATCTTTTTGCTACTGTGAATAATGCCGCAATGAACGTGGGTGTGCAGATGTCTATTGGTGTTACGTTCTTATTTCTCTAGGCTGTATACTTGGGAGTGGGATTGCTGGATCATATGGTATTTCTATTTTTAGCTTCTTGAGGAAGCACCATACTGTTTTTCATAGTGGTTGTACCATTTTGCAGTCCCACCAACAGTGTATAAAAGAGTTCCAGTCTTACCAGCATTTGTTGTTCTCTACTTTTTTTTGGCCAATGAGATACCACATCACCCCAAAAATATCTATTACTAAGTAATCAGCTCTTTGTACAGATAATACATATTCATGGTAACAAGTTTAAGTACTGCAAAGTCCTTCTTCCTGTGCCCTCGACCCCTAGACCCTCCTCAGAGCAATTGTAGACACATCCAGCCACATCACAATGTACATCTCACCCCAACCTTTTTAAACCTAAGATTCAGCACACAATGTCCCACCAATTAGCTTTTCACTTGACAGCACATCTTTAGCACACATCAGCACTCAGAGCTGTAGCTCAGCTAGGATCAGCACCCTAAGGGGCAGTGAGTTTATGTACATGATGGAGAAACAACTCAGAAAAGGAGCTGAAACTTGTTGCACAGCTGGAAGGCTGTAATCAATGCCAGTGAATGACTACGGTGGTTGCTGTTGTTAAGGCTGTCTGGTCGGTTCTAACTCATAGCAATCACGCCTAGGGTTTCCAAGAAGCAACTGGTGGGTTTGAACCGCCAACCTTGTGGTTAGCAAGCCAGTGCTTATCCTACAGTGCCACACCAGGACAGTAAATGGTATGTGTGGGAAAATAGAAATACTAAAGGGAAGGGAAAAAATGGTGAAAAGAGCAGCCATTGTAGCAGTCAGTATGCCCTCCTGGCCCGGGCACTGCCCCTCTCAGCATGGAGGCAGAGAGTTCTGGGCCATGGAACTGTACGAGCCTCATTCTACCATGGGACTAGGGACTTCTGGTAAATACCATCTACAGATTGACTGCAAGCTGAGATGAGGCCCAGCTCAGAGCACTCAAGAGTACTGATAGGTGGGATCCTCCTACCCTCCTGCCCTGACCCCGCACCTGTAAATGATTCCTCTGCTGTGTAGAAACTGCAGTCCACAGAGGATCTCGGCTGCATAAAACCTGGGCAAGAGAGACAAAGTGTTATGTGATTTCTACTGGCCACTCTGCTTCTGCCTGTGCCCACCCCCTCCCCCCACCCCCAGTGGCAGGAAATGCTGCAAATAACTCCACAGACAACCTGGGTCTGATCAGGCATGTCTTGTATCAGGCAAGTCGGACTGGCAGCCAAGGCATTAAAGGAAATTATAAAGGAAAACTCCAAATGAGATCATTCTCTTTATCATAGGTGTGTATACATTCATATAGATCACATATACTCATACACACACATTTGGGTGCAACATAAACAGGAGGGACAAACATGTTGTGCAAGTCCCATCTGAAAGGCTGCTCTGTGTACAACCCAAGGAAGGCCTAGCATGCCTCCAACATAGTGGGTTCAGGATACCCATAAATCCACCATCAAGTTCTAGCCAGGCTGACATCTCCAGGGACATGGAAGAAAGAACGGAAGGCAGACAGGTGGTGGTTCTGACCCATATGCCCCTTCCCTCACAGAACCCTTACATACGTGGCACGGTAGAGTTCAAAACGGCCTTTGTCTTGGATGTGGTACATCAGGTCCCCCCCGTTGAGGAACTCCATCACAAAAAACAGGTGGTCCTGGGGTCAGGGAGGGTGGTAAGGCACAAGGATGAACAGGAAGCACCCTCACTGAGGGCCACTGAGGGCAGGCCCCAACATGGCATGGGGGAGACAGGCCTTAGGCTCAGGGGAACAACTCTGCCCTGGGGTGGGTGTGAAGGGGATGATGGTCCCACCTTAAGTGGTCTGAGAGGGAAGATAAGCCCTACTCTAAGAAGTCTAGGGGAGACACCGCCTTGCCTGGAGAGCCTGAGGGGAGACAAGGTCCTGCCTCTATGGTGTGAGAGGCTAAGTGAGGACAGGACAGTGACAACAGAAGGGATGGGCACCTTGGTCTGGAAGGTGCAGAAGAGATGGGTGAGAAAGGGGTTCTCCCAGGCGAGTGCCAGCACCCGCTTCTCCACCATGGTGCACTCCACATCATCATCAATCAGAACCACGTCCTTCTTGAGGGCCTTGATAGCAAAGTACCTCCCTTTGCCCTTCAGCTCTGCAAGTAGCACCTGGAGGGAGGCCAGGGTGTCATGGTCCCACCTGCAAATTCCCAGCTCCCACCCCCCAGCAAGGAAGAAATCAGGATGCAGCTGGAAATAGGTGCTCCTGAGTTCCTGAGCCAGCCTCTGAGGCTGCCTCAGGGTCACATAATCCCCTTACCTTCCCGAAGCTGCCTTTACCCAGGACCTTGTGAAAGGTGAAGTTCTCAATGGTACACCTGCTGCTGCCCTCCCAGATCTTGCCATAGGTCCCGTTGGTGTCTGCCCAAGAGATGGTGGCTCAGACTCAGGATCCTGCCTGGCCAACTTTCCTTCCCTTGGGTCAAGGAGTGGGTGGGGGCCTCCCTCCTCAGGAGCACTGCCTCTGCCTAGGTCACACTCAACAGGAGGAAGGAGGCTGGCCATATCCTTTGCCTTGGCAGGGTGCAGGGACTTTAGTGTAAGAAGCAGGTTCAGCCTCACCTGTGGAATCATCCCCAGAGACTCCTGGCTTCTTCTCGAAACTTTGGTAGACCCCAACACTCTCTGAAGACCCCGAGTCTGACTTGCGGGAGGATCTCTGAGGAGTGGGGGAAGGTAGGGGAGAAGTCTGACAGTCACACTGTCATCAGAACCCCCAGCCCAAAGTTGGGATCCTCAACTCTAACTTTACCCTTAATACTGATGGGAGACATCAGGGTCAGAGTTCAGACCCTCAGGTGGTACACACATGTAATTCCAACAACACAGAGATGCCTCGGTGGTATGGAAGGCATTGATTATAGACCAAATTGTGGAAATTGAATCCTACCTTCCCAATGACTTACTTGATAAATAATCCACAGTTCCCCATGGAGACTGTCCCCTACCCCTTCGCTGCCCTGGGTCCAGGGTCCCCAAAGGGACTGCCCACCTGGCTAACTTGGTTCAATGCCTCAGCCAAGAGCTTTTGGTTGATGCCGCAGAGGTTGGCCACTTTTTTCTGGCACTTATGGTGTACATTCATGCCACAGTCTGAGGAGAGGAAGAGGCAGGGCCATCAGAACAAGCAATCAGGCTCTGGGAGAACCATGCAAGGGGCAGAGGAGGGAGCAGGAGTAAGGAGGGCTTTGGGGGGGTGGGGAGGTAAGGGAAATTTGCAGGGGTTTCCCCTCTTTAGGGAAAAAATATGGAAGACACTTTCACTGTTTCATAATTTAAAGGAGAAAAACCAGAAGACATGGAGTTTAATTCTAAGCCCTCCAAAGAATGTCTGGGCCAACTTAGAAGAGTCACTTCCCCTCAATGGATCTCCTGTAAATTGGAAGCCTAGTGAACTATGGGAGACTCTGTGAGGGAGGCATCAGTGTTTGCTGAGCACCCGCTACTGTGTGGCAAGTTGTGGAGAAGCACTTTCTGCATACTCCTCTCCTTGCTCCTCAGAGCGACTCGCCTGGTCCTACTCACACTTCCATTTTACACTCGAGGAAGCTGAGGCTCGGAAGAGTGAGGTCACCTGTCTAGTGTCACTAAACAGGTAACTGGCAGGCCAGCAGGGAGGGCCACAGAGGTCTCACCCATATGACATCCCTGAAGGAGGTTTGGGCAGCATTCCTCAGGGCCAAGGTGGCATTAGTGTTAAAGTTAGTTCGTTGTTAGGTGTTTTAGAGGTGCAGGTAAGTGGAGCCCCAGCTGGGCACGTCCTGTTCATCCAGCCGTGGGCAATACTCACCTGCACACTTTAATCCCTGCTTCACCAGCCCCCAGAGCAGGCTGCCACAGTGGTCACAGAAGGTGGGGCTCATGTAGTTGTACACCTTGAACCGGTGTGGCATGTCGATGTTGAAGCGTTCTTTCTGGAACTGATGTGGGGATCAGAGTTCAAGGGTTACATGCCAACTCTACGTCCTTCTTCAGCTCCTACCTTTCCCTCAACCTCATGGATAGTTAAGATGCCCAAGAAGGCTCCACTGGGGACCATAAGTCCCAAGAGTCAAGGCAGGAGGCAAGGAAGGGTAAAGAAAAATGGGGAGGGTGAGCCCCACAGGGCAAGGGTGGGGCTAGCCCAAATCCCTCCCACCTAGCCAAGCCCACCAGGTTCTCAGGACTCTGCCCTGGACTCAGCCTCACCATGGTGTCCCGGCTGTTGGCTGCGGTGCCGGTGCACCGGCCGATGATCTTATCAATGCATTTCTTATGGATAGCAGCGTTGCATTCTTGAGGAGGCGCAGGCCCGGAAGGAGTTGGGAGGGCACAGGGAGGAGGCAGAGCCTATGAGCTGGTGCCTGCTGGCCCAGTCCAGCCCTTAACACAAAGCCACCGTTCTCCTTGACCGCCCACACCCTCACCCTCACCCTCACACAGGCCTTGGGCCAGAGCAGGGTTCCTCTCTCCTCCAGCAAACCTTGGCAGGAGGGGCCTGGAAAGGATGGGGCTAGTCTGAAGGGTCTCAGAGTCTAGGGAGTGCTCAAGATGGGAGAATCCCTGTCCCTTTCCTACCCTCCCAGGATAGTAAACAGCTCCTAAGTATTCTCCAACGCCCCCACACACAGACACACCCCAACCAAGATACCTGTACACACATACACAGCACATGTGATAAATGACAATAACCTACTTATGTTTAATGTTTACTACGTGCCAGGCACTGAAAATACAAGATTTACATATTTTATCTCTTTCAGTCTTCACAACAACTCTATTATTCATCTGAGGCACAGAGTTAAGGCCATACAGTTGAGAAGTACCAGAGCTGGGATTCAAACCCAGGCAGCCTAGCTCCAGAACATATGCTCATTACCACGACCCCTCTGACACCAGACACTGCAGGTGTCTTCAGGGAGAAGAGTTCTGACATGTGTATCCAGAGACAAACATATAACGTAAGCAGGAGACGAACGTAATGTAAACAGGAGCACACGTGCAGCCAGTGGTATGTCAGTAAATGCCTAATCACTGGTTCGCTGAGGAAGAGAGTTCTATTTGGTAGCCAATTTCCACTGTGTAAATACTCCCAGCATGACTGATTTCAGGCTACCAATGTGATGTCACTGAACACAGAGTTGAGAAGAGAGATAGAAAACTGGTTTTTGTGAGCAGGAACAACCTGCTTCCAGTTGAATGTAGCTATTGTATAGGTAACATCCACCTATATTATATAGGTATCATCCACCTATATTATATAGGTATCATCCACCTATATTATATAGGTATCATCCACCTATATTATATAGGTATCATCCACCTATATTGTATATAGTTATCATACACCTATATTGTATAGGTTTCATACACCTATACACTCTACCATAACAAATCTCCTGAACACACACTCAGCACACAGTCCCAACAGAGACACAGGCATTCCTGTGAACACACGGGCACTGTCAGGCATATGTGCACATGGGTTTACATACAAAATGGGCTGTGGAGACACTTACGCCTGCATTTGTAGCCTTGCTTGTTGAGACCCCTGAAAGGCAAATTCACAAGGCACAGTGAGTGAGGGAGAACCCCAGGTCTCAAAGCCATCCCGGGCCCTGTAACACATCCCGGCCAGTGCAGCCAGCCCTCACCAGACGAATTCCTTGCACACAGAACAGAAGGTGGGCTGCCCAAAGAAGGTGGCAATGAACTCGTGGTTCTTGATGTAGTGGATTTTGGCCTGTTTGATGGCTCCACGGCGGTTCATTGTAGGAAACTTGGCCTCTTCCTCACTACGAATAGACTGTTGGCAATCTGGGGGCCAAAGGATGGTGAGGTGAACCCCAGGGCCTGAGAAGGCAGTAATGCTGAGGCTTGGACAGATCCCGTGATGGGGGCTGCTTTCCTAACTACAGCCCCAGCGCTGGCTTCTGAACCTGGCAGAGGAGGCCCTAAGACCCAGCCCAGGTGGAGAGGGGCTTACCCACGTCTTCCAGGAAATACTGCACTGACATCAACACCTTGGCCTGGGGCTGAAGGTCTAGCTGTAGGGTGGTGGGGATGGGGGTGAGGGAAGGGACAAGGTCAATGAGGGCGGGTCTGGGCCAAATTAGACTCAGAACCCGCCCCCATGTTTGGCCTCTTGAGGCCAAGCCAGGCCTGGCAGCCTCACTGGACACCTGGCTGCCCAGTGTGGGTAGGGCCCCTCCCCTCCCCCTCCCCAAGGGGTATTATTACATTTAGGGAAGTGAAAGGATCCAGCCCACATGCAGCCAGGCCACATGGCCCAGGAGCAAAGCAGGAAGGGAAACTCCCCACCCTCAGTCCTGCTGCCCCCTCAATAAGGACTTGGAATGGCAGCACTCTGTCCCCCTATGTACAGACACACATGCATACTAACACACCCATCCTGGGTTGCAGGCACTTTATTTTTAAAAGCTCGCCTTTTCCATGAAGTCCACCTTGATTTTTCCCCTCTTCCCCTCTTTGTATTTCCAGTCTCCCCATACACACTGGATGCTCCTGAGAACAGGTTGTTGTTGTTGTTGTTAAGTGCCATCGAGTCGGGTCCGACCCATAGCGACCCTGTACAGGGTTTCCGAGGGTGTAAATCTTTACGGGAGTAGAAAGCCTCATCTTTCTCCCGCGGAGCGGCTGGTAGTTTCGAACCGCTGACCTTAAGGTTCGCAGCCCAATTCGTAACCACTACGCTACCAGGTACCAAGCTTCAATTCCCCTACTTCCCCCAGGATCTAGGCCTGGTGGCTGACACTGTCCCTTGTGAGAATGGAGAGAGGGCACAGCAAGGAGCTCCTGGGTGTTCCTGCTTGCCTGGCTGCAGGTGGGTGCACACCTGTGTCTGCTCCTCTCCTTCCCAGTCCCCCTTCACCCTCCCTGGAGGTTGACCACAGAGCCATTCCCTGTTAAGGCATCTTGGCTACAAGATCCCATAAGTGACCCAAGGGGGAGGGGTGCTCTTCTGGCCTTGGCATCCTAAGATCAGTCAGAACACATCCAACACACAGCCACTTCATCTGACCACCGACCTGAGGTAGGGACTTTTTGTAGGTCCCTTTTACAGATGCGGAGACAAAGGTTCAGTGAGGCGAGACTGGAGCCCAGGCTCATGTAACGCAGAGTCACACTCTGCAAACCATGTTGCTCAGCATACCGGCGCACCTAGGCACATGCACACCTAGGCTCCTCACCCAGAACTCAGCCTTGCCGTTGTTCTTCTTGCAGCGCTCAGCCAGCACTGACACGCCCACGGTCACCTCAGACATGGGGTCCTCGGCTGCCCGCATCAGAACGATCTGGATGACACGGCCCTCGTAGATGTGGGCATCAAACGACGACTTCCACTCAGGGTACATGGTCGGCTTCTTCTGCACCAGTGTCTTCCCACGCTCTGCAATGGGGCCAGGCAGGCACAGTGTTACCCTCACCAGCCTTTCCTGGCTCACAACACGCTTCTGGACACTGAGCTACCTGCAGCTCCCCAGGGCACCTTGCTAGGCCCCATCTCCAGACCTTTGCTCCATTGTGTCCCTCTTCCTTTAGCTCCACTTGGATGTCACCTTCCTTTTTCATTCACTCAGTGAACGCATGCCCAGAGCTAGCTATATATATATACACACACATATACATATATATACACATATATATGTATGTATGTGTGTGTATACATACACATACATACACATAGAGGCAGCTATAGTACTGGAGGCAAGGAACTCAGCAAAAAAAAAAAAAAAAAAGGATCCAGTGCCTGTTTTCCCAGAGACAGATGCAAACCTACTTATCTGTCAAGTAGACGTTAAGTCACAGCTGTGACAAGATTCAAAAGACAAGATTCAAGCATGGGTGATTCTAGATCCACCCATGATCAAATGGCTTGATCTAGCCTGGAGGTCAGGGAAGGCTTCTGGAGCAAAGTACAGCTCAGCTGATTGCTGATAGACAAGCAGGTGAGAGCACAAGTAAGGGACCATGGAAGATGTTTGTCTCCTTCAGGAAGTCTTCCCTGACTGACCCCAGGCTGGGGACAGGTGCCTCCTCTGGGCTTCCCTATCACAGGTCTTGCTGCTTGATGACATATCCACCTCTCTAACCTAACTGCACCCCACAATGGCAGGGCCAGGTCAGGAGCACAGCAGTGTCCTCAACACCCAGCTCAGATGGAAAAGGCACTAGGAAGGCTTCAATTTAGCCAGCATTTGAAGCCCTAGAGGGACTTGGTGGCCTCTGCTTTTGTATTCATAGCTTGGTTGGACAGGAAGACCCCCAGAGGTCTGGGAAATGAGGCAAGCCCCCACTGGATCACAGTCCCACCAGCTCCCCCACCCCTCCAGGGTCTCAACCTCTAGCTCTACCTGTGCTGAGCGCCTCCTTCATCTTGACAGCACAGAAAGGCTGGCTCGCCTCGTCCGCAGTCTGCATGGAGCCCAGCTCGTAGGAGTTGAAAGCGATGCGCAGGAATGGTGCCATGGTGGGCTCTATGGCAGGCCTGCAGAAATGACAGGGTGAGGCTGGGCAGGCAGGACAGGGCTAGCGGGAACAGGCAGGGGAGGCAGGTAAGTACCCTTACACCACTGGGTTTGACCCACACGGCATTTGAATATAGTAGATAAAGAACCAAGAGTTTTATGTATGTCTCGAGATGTGGCATCCACAGCAGAAGTGGAAAATGTGAGGACTTCAGGCTCACTGGGCACTAGCTGACTAGCCCTTGAATGGCACCCTTTCACTTCTCTCAAAAGTCTACCTGAGTTTGTGAACCTCAAGTCATTCATCTCAGCCTCCCTCAGCACCTACTGCCTGCCAGACACCTAGCATGTGCTGGGCTCCAAGCACCTCAATGCCAGTAGTTGTGGGTCAAGATGGGCAGAACAGTACCCTCTCCCCCCACTCTGCCCCATGCAGCTCTTCTGGTTTACAAAACTTCTTTTTGCTCATAACTACCCAGCAGATAGTCAAGGCAACCGCTCCCATTTTTCAACAGGGAACCAGAAACCCTGTGGCTCAACCAGAACATTAAGCTGGGGTTCAGCTAAGTCAGCACCCACTACATGCTGGACCACAGCAGAGAGAGGCCCACTCACATCAGTGTGCCTGACCCTCTGAACCTGGGCCTCTTGGGCTCAAGAGCCCCTTACAAGCTTTTTTTAAACTATTTTTCTCATGTATTATATCATTTTAATGCTGAATAAAACACTGAATATGCCCTTTAAACCTCACAGGCTGGCCCCACACACACAGAGGTGTAGCTACAGAAAATAGTGCTGACGACAATTCATTTGAAATTGCTGAAGGATCTTCCATAGCTGGTGATGGAAACTGCGATGGCGAACAGAAACTGCTCGTAAGTGAACCCCCTAAGTGGCACCCAGGGCATGTGTCAGACCTACCATACCACACCTCCATTCTTCACTTATAGAAGGTGAACCCCAGGGGTCCTCTCAGGTTACCATTCACGGCAGAGGCTAAACATGTGCATGCTCACAGGCCTAGACCCCACTAGTGGGCACCATACTCATGGCTGAATGAATGCTCACATGATCCTGAGCACAAGTCAGCACACAGAGGCAGACTGACATGCACCCCTACTAACACACACATGGCAAGTACACAGAGCAGTCACCCCACCCTCAGACAGTTCCCTGCAGCCCCATAAGGCGGCCAGGGCAGCCAATCAAGTCCAGATGAGCTCACAGGAAATACTGACCTCAGTCCACCCAGCAGGCCTAGCCAGGCCTCCAAGGCCAGAGCAGAGGGGAAGAGCCAGGTGGGGCAGACCCCACCATATCCCCTGCCAGCCTTGCCTCCTACTCATGAGAATAAAAGTGGGTGTGTGAGCTCCCACCAGAGCCCAAGCCCCAAAGCCTTCAGCCTGAGACCCATCAAGTGGGCTGTGAGTGTTGGAGATCCAGGCCACCCCTAAGTCCTCTTAGCAGACAGGGAGGGGGAGCCACTGTGGGCTGCTGCTGGCTCCTCCCTGGGCTGGAGACGGGAGCATGCATGTTGGAGTCTGAGCATGAATGAGGGATGCCGCGGGTCTGCATGAGTATGACTGCACAGCTAGAGTATGCCTGAGAGTCTGTGTGCACAGGCAGTGTGAAGAACAAGGCTGCAAGATGGCTGTTAGCAAAAGGACATCTTAGTCTTCCTACCCCCAACTCCCAGGTAGGCCAAGGCATCAAGTACACAGGTGAGTGATCCCTGGGGTTCCAGAATAATTGGCTCCTACACGCTTTAGGATCAGTACTGGACTCTGAACCACAAGGTCAGCAGTTCAAACCCATCAGCTTCTCCTTGGAAACCCTATATAGGGTCGCTGTGAGTCAGAACCAACTCAACAGCACTTAAAAACACACAGCACACACTTGCCACATGTCTGTGTCGCAGCAGGCAAAGCTAAGTCTCACACTTACATCCTAACAGGATAACTGCAATGTGGCATTGAGCAACTTTTTAAGTGCCTCAGAGCAAACTCACATGGCAAAATGATGGCTAGGCTGTCTGGGCACAAGAAGCCCACACTCACTTGGCTGTGGGACTCTGGACAGGTCACTTGGCCTCTCTGAACCTTAGTTACCCCATTTTCCAGATGAAGAATGAATGATTCCTAGGTTCAGGGCTGTCATGAGGATGAGAACTCATATAGGCCAAGGCCAGCATCACTGCAACAGATCTCAGGGAGGGGTCCTTGTATCACTGTCACCTCTTCTCACTTAGAGTACTCCCCCCTGCAACACACACACCTGTGCACCTTCCTTCCACCTGCCCAACAGCCTGGAAGACAATGCTGGAAACTGATTCTAGTTCTCAGATAGGGAAACACAGAGTAACTCAACCTGGGGTACCTGGGAGTTCCAACACCTGCTGGGCTGCTCCTCCTTCCCGCCGCACCCCTTTAGGGACTAGTCCAGATGGCCTTAGAGTTCCATGGCTTTCCCTCCCCAAGTCTTCCCAGAAGGAGGAGCTACACGGGAACCTCTGGGGGCTGCGTGGAGGAGGCCTGGAGGCCAGAGAAGCCCCCAGACGGTGAGTCTGAGCCCGGCCCAACAGATCTGCCCTCCAGCTCCCTAGAGTCACACTGGGAGCAGCTGCCACTCACGGAAGCCTCGGGAGGGAAAACCATTATCACAGCAGGCCAGAACTCCCAAACCTACACAGTCAGGCCACAGCGCCTAGGGGGGGATCCGTGATCTGTGTGGTAGCCCTAGTTACCCAGCAGCAACAGATAGATGATCAGCTCTGCCCTGACATCCTGGGACTAAAACAAGGACATGGGCCCTGGCCAAGTTCTATCATCTCCTTGCCCTAAACAATACCACCCTGAGGAGGGCACCCTTTCCTACTGATTATGACCTGGAGAGAAGTCCTGGGTCTCTCTGGGCCCTAGGTCTCCCTGTGCACAATGGGGCCAGAGTCTGCCCACCTACCTCACAGAATGGCTGAGCGGTGGTGGAAAGGCAAGGACAGAAATAATAGCACAAAAGCAAGGTGTGCTGTCTATTTAGAGCCCCCATGCAAATAAGCCCAGGCCCACAAGCCCAAAGGCCACCATCTCAGCTTCAGCTTCACTGCTGCTCTGGAGGGCTATGGGGACAGTGTGGGGAACTGGAGCTCTGCAGGGACTAGCTCCTGGAACCAGCTGAGACCAGTCAGGCCTGCTGTGGCTGTCTGAAGGCTCCTAGACTTCATTCTCCTTCTACAGCCATAGAGGAGGCAGCCCTGTGAAGCAGGGAGCACTGGACCCGGGGTCAAAGCCCTGGTGTGAATCTCAGCTTCCCCACCTACAAGAACTGCTCTTTTCTGAAGGAGCCAACATACATGCTGGGCTTTGGCCTTGTATAAGCTCACATTATCCATACATAGACCTGGGAGATTTAGGACATTAAGTGACTCACCCAAGGTCACACAGGCAGTAAATGGTACAAAAAGTAGTTGATGTTGTAGCCCATGTTCCTTTCAGTATGCCAAGTAGGAAGGGAGAGATAGGGGGTAGGGGTGGGCAGAGATGAAGATAAATAGGCCAAGAACAGCATACAAAAACACACATACCCCCCCTCCCAAAACAGAGAAGACAAGTAGGAAAGTAAGGTCACCAGGAGACAGGCGCCTGTGCTCGCCAAGAATCTGCCCACCCCCACCCCCCTTGCAGGCTGATCCCAGGCTTGACTTTGAAGAGCTTCCCTCCCTCAATACACGATGAGGTTACAGACCCCTGAACATCTCTCCCATATCCTGACCCTGCCACCTGGACCCACCAGCTTCTGGTTCTCTAAACCTGGGAACAGCAGCCCCCGGCGGGGGTGGAGACCTGAGTTGTCTGGGATCCCAGGCTCCAGAGTTTAGGGCCCACCGTGTCCCAACCAACAGCCCTAAGACAAGGAAAGGTTGGACCAAGCCAGACCAGGTGGGTTACCTCCTCCAGAGAAATGGAAACCTGCTCTCAGCCAACCTAGCTTACTGGGTGAGACTGGTTTCAAGGTGACCAGTGACCCTGACGGTCAGAGCTCCCCAGGCACAGAGGGTGGCTCCCCAAGGATGAGTGGACACAGTCCACAGCCATGTGTGTGCTCGTGAGTACGCACCAGCAGAAGACACTGAGGCAGGGGACATGACTGAAGGGTGCCCATGAAAACAGAAATGCATTTTCCAGTTTTTCTACACATGTAACTTGCTTGGTAACAACTTTGTTAAAGATAGAAAATAAAATCCAATAAGCCACAACGTCTCAACTGCTGAGTCTGGAGTAGAAACCAAGGCCACGGAGCTGCTGTGTTGGATTCTGTGTCACAGGCACAGGGTGACCCTCAGTGTACAGAAGAGAAGAGTAAACGGAGGCCAGAGGAGAAGCCGTGGTATGGAGGGAGGGTATGTGAGCATGGACAGAGGCTCCCTGAGAAACGCCAGCCAAAGGAACCACTACAGTCAATGAGAGTAAGAGTGAGTACAGATAAGCAAGCTGTGGCCCTTGTAGGTCTGGGTTCTGGCTCCTTGAACAGACTGTTGGAGAGTGAAGGATGTCTCTACCATGCCATCTCATACACAATCTTCCTTCTCATACTTGTCGGATCTTGGGGTCAGTGTGTGCCACCTGCCTTGGAAGGTACCACCAGCTGCCCATCAAGGCTAGGTGACAAGTGGCAGCAAAGAGGAGGTGTTATCCTAGGCCCTCCTAGTGGTACAGACCCTGTCTTGGGGGAGTCCACGGTCCAGCCCATATTGGCCTTGAGAGATGCATGAAGGAGGGAGGGCAAACAATGAGGCTGTAGCAGTGGCGGGGAGGAAGAGAAGGAGCATGAGAGGCAGTGTGAACAGCTGGAGGGAACAGGTTGGCCGGGCAGAGCTTTGACAGTGCATGGTGGAAGCTACCAGGCTGGGCAAGCAGATGGGTAGAAGCCTGGCTGGGTGGTTGGCCTCCCTGACAGCCTTCCAGACAGAACCAAGTCTAGGATTGCACAACCCAGGAAGTAGGCTGAGCAAGAGGAGCAGGAGGCAAGAGGCCAGCAAGATCCTCCCAAGGCTCCAGCCCCTGTGACCAGCCCTGGCCTGGAAGGAGAACCAGAAGCTCTGGCCTCAGCCAGGTCCCAGGGCAGGGGATACTCCCTACATAACACCTGCTTCTCAGCAGGACTGGTACCTCAGCCCCCAAAGACACTCCTCCTCCATTCCCAACACTCCTCGTCCCCCCAACTCTGCTAATCCTCACTCTTCCCTTTCCACAGTCAGGGTCACTGTCACCATCTGTTTGCTCCCTTCATCCATCCTTCCCAGTCTGGTAGTTCCCATGCTCCCACTGCCTTTGGAGGGAGCCCATACCCCCTACGGCCCTATGCTCCTCTCCACCTCCAACACCACCTCTGGCTAGTCCACGAACAGGTGCCTCACTTTCAAGTCCATGTTTTTTGCAAGAGTTGTTCCTTCAGCCAGAATGTCCCTCTTCTAAACTCCTAAGGATCCATCCAGGCTGACCCTGGGGGATCCCCCCCTCTTCCCTGGAAGCCAGCTCTTCCATGCAAGTGGGCAGGCGGGGGGGGGGGGGTCACTCTTGCCGAGGACCTGGGTTTGTGGTCTGAGTAGGGACTTCCTTCAGCTCAGCCTTCTCAGCCTTGCTGCACATCAGACTCTACTGGGGTCATTTTAAAAATCCCATTGCTGGGTTTGGCCCAGACCCCTGGAGACCGAGAAGGGGATCAGAGGTGGTATAGAATGATTTTACCTTCTGGGAGTTGCAACACTCCCATAAATCCAATGGAAGACATGGACCCTCTTCCCAGGAAAATGCACACGTGTGGCAACATGAGTCTGTGCATGACAGGATGGGCACTACATAAGTTTAAGGTCACCCCAGCCCTAGCCTGTGGGTGCCAAGAAAGTAAAACACACCAGGCCCTGCCCGCAGGGAGCCCACAGCCTGGGAGGGGGCCAGTCACATAAATAGCTAATTACAGAGGATAAGATCATGAGTTACTTGGGCAGCAAGCAGAAGCAAATGTGGGTGGGGAGTGAAATGGCAGCCGGGAAGCTGTTGGCTGAGGTGGCCGGTGAGGACTGGTCTCTGAGGGATGGGCCCATCTTGCCAGAAACAAAGCATCTGGAGGGGCAGTGAGGGGCAGCACCTGAGATCACACCCACTTCTGCCAACATTCATAGAAAGGAGGAGAGTCAATCTTCTTTGGTGACACTGCTCACACCAAGCACAATCCTTGAGTTACCCGGTGAGACTGAGGATTTGGGAAGCCCAGGGTTCAGCCACAGGGCGGCCTCCCATACCCCCTGAGCTGGAAACAAAGGCTCCTTCATGGTGGAGCCATGGCTCCTGCAAGGACAAGGGGCCTCTGTGAGCAGTCGAGGAGTGGGGGACATCAGGGCCTCTCCCAGAATAACATGTGTGCACACCGGCACACCCACCAGCCCAGACACGTACAGTAACATATGAAGAACCCTGCTTGCTGCATGCTAGACACACACACACACTAACATGGAATGGGCACAGGGAGAATCATGGAATCAGACACAGAAATACACCAAGACACACACACAGTTGGCACACAGAGGTTCCTATGGTGGCTTAGTGACACACATACAGAAATATACCTCCCTCACCATTCTCATATGTCAACAGACATCCAGGCCCACAAAGACACTGAAGCCCCCACTCACACTCAGCAGCACAGACAGCCACGTGCACATGATGCACCTGGGTACAGGCACAGAAGACCCACAGATACCCAGGGCACCATGGCTGGAGAGAGTAGGAGAGGCGGAAAGGGCAGCAGGGGGCCAGTAGACAAAGTCCAAAGTGTGTAAGGGAAGGAGTGGGTCTTTCAGACACATCACTGTCAGGTGACTGCCCACTCCCCCACTGGTGGTTCTGATGAAAAGGCAGAGGAGACGGAGGACAAGGCCAGGTGCATGGAGGGGCAGGCTTGCACTTGAGTGGGTGGGGACAGCCATGCCACGCACCCAACACATGACTCCCAATGAGCCTCCAGACTCTGGACAGAAACAAGAGGAGGAACAGTTGTGGGACAGAAAGGGGCCTCTGATCCTAACACCAAAACTGCTTATATACGATTACAGTGAGAACTGTCCTTCTCTCAGCCCCCTCTTAAATGAATCCCAAGCCCTCTCCTCGACTTTCTTTCTATGCACCCACAGAGAACCCCCTCCTATAGGGAGTCCCCATGATTTTCCTAACTGTTAAGGACAATCTTTGTGTTTGGGGGAAGTTAAGAGGACCACATAATTCTTTTGCCATTCCTACTGAGTGGGCGCTGTTGGCTTGAGTCACAAGGTCAGTGGTTCAGATTCACCAGTCATTCCTTGGAAACCCTGTACAAGGTCGTTATGAATCGAAACCAACTCAAAGGCACTCAACAACAACAATTAGGTGGGCAGAGCCCAGGTGGAGCCTTCCTCACTTGAGGGATGGAAAGACAGCCTTGGGAGAGGCAGGAACATGACATCCTTTCCCACCAAATAAAAAATCTCACTGCCATCTGACTCATAGCAACCCTACATAGGGTTTCAGAGCCTGTAAATCTTCATGGGAGCAGATGGCGTAGATTTGAACCACTGACCAGGTGACCTCTCAGCTAACAGCCCAACACCTAACCCACTGCACCACCATGCCATTCCAGAGTGAGCAGCAAACAGAAGGCCAGGAAAGCTCAGGCCTTGGGATGTATCCTCGTCTGTACAATGGGAACAATCTTACTTTGCCCATGGGGCCGTGCTAAGAGCATAGGCAAGAATGACACTTAGAAGCCACTGCCATCCTCACACCTGACCTTCTACCACCTGCATTTCTCCATCTGTACTTGGCAAGTGTGGAGGTCCCCTAACTTCCTTCTATCAGCAGGAAAGGGGCTCTCTTAAGCCACCGAGTCCAGAGGTGCCCTGCTCTCAGAAGAGACCCAGGGTGAATACAGCCTGACCAGCTGGCACACTCCAAGTTTATCACTACACCCTCAGGGCCTTAATCCTCCCTCCTTGACATTGGGAGACCTCTATGCGTTCTCTGACCTTTATACTTCAAGACCCTGTAATTCCCCTCACCCTGGCTCCCCAGCACGTGCAGCCCACATCAAGCAAACACCTGATCCAGCCTTGGGCTTTGGCGACTGCCTCTTCTGCTTAGCCTGTTTACCCAACATGGTCATAGACATGATCCAAAGCTTCCGGGGCTGTTGTGAAAACAGTGGCTCAGCCACCACAAGCCTGCCCCTTACCCCTGCCATGCCCAACAGGCACTTTGGCAAGGACCTTCACAGGACAGCTCATGGCCTTCTCTCGTCTGCAGTCCAGCTCAGTGTTATACCCTGGGCCTCTCAAACTTCCCACCAAAGGCCTGCTGAGCCATCTCCTTCCATCCCCAGGTCTCCACTCTCAGCCCAGACCTCCTGAATTCCAGGCTCCTGGGCCTATCTGCCTGCTTGACCTCACGTAGACATGTTCCTCCATCCAAAGTGCTCCTACTCTTCTGCCAACCCCAATGGGCCACCCACTTGCTCAGGCCAGACACCTGGAGGTGGGCTTTCATGTGCACACAGCAACGCTCTCCTTTCTGCCTCTGTGTCTATCCTGAAACCCTCTCTTCTCTCCATTCCCATCCTGGCCACCATCACCCTCCCCTGGGGTTCTGTACCAGCATGCTCCCTGCTCTGGTTCCACAGTCCCTGTGCCCCAGCAACCAGAGTTATCTTTTAAGACAGTAAAGAAAATCTTACCACTCCCTACCAAACTCCCCAATGTTTCTCACTGCCCCTCTGATCAGCTCTCCTTAGCGAGGAGGCCCTACCCAGCTGGTACCACCCAGCCTGCCCTCTCTACCTCTCTGACCTGCTCAGCCATTGCTCCTCCTTTCTCCATCTGTGCTTGGCAAGATGGCTTCCCGCCCCTTTCTCTCCCCACCACCCCCCCCCCCCAACTACTCTGCCCCAGCCACAATGACCCCTTCGGTTCCCTGAACAGCCAAGTTCCTTCCCACTTAGGAGCCTCTGTGCTTGCTGCTGCTCTTTCTTCCTGGACCCCCCCCTTCCAGATACATTGCCTCCTCCTCACCCTTCATGTCTCAGATAGACACTCCCTGACTTGCCCATTTCACAGATAAGGCAATTGAGGCTCAAAACAACACAGCTTATAAATGTCAAATGAGGATTGAAACCCACTCTGATAACTGCAGGGATCTTGCTCGTCCTCAGTCAGGTTGCTTTCACTCACACTCACCATCCAGGTCCCTGCTGATCTCTAGCCCCGCAGCCTTCTGGCCTCTGCTAATGCACCATTATCATTGCTACAGCCTCTTGTAGTAGTGACCTCCAGCTTCTTGGCCCCAGATGTGAAGGTCAAAGCATAGTCCGACCCTCTCTGAGCTGACCTTCTGTTAGTCCCTGAGGCAGGCAGCACCCTGCCACCAGCTATCCTTGGCCAACAATGCATGTATATACCTGTATATGAGGGGATATCTAGCCTCCTCCCCACTATGCCAGCCTCCATCAGTTCTAGATGCCCATCCCACTCTTCAACCCAAAGGCTGACGACTCTTGGGTTCCGAAGCATATGCAGGTGGGCAAGAGGGTCACCATTCACATTCTTATTCCCTTGACTGTTCTAAGCCCAGGGGCCTACAGAGTGCCAGGGCGATGCAGGGAGGCCAAGGGGAGGTCTGAGGGGGCAGCAGGCAGTTGCAGACTGCCATTTCCTTCCTGGTATCCATTTGTCATGAGATCTATTTTTCTCCCTTGAAAGAGAATGAGGAGGAGAGAAGCAGGAGGGGCCTGGGCTGCTGAGTAGGCACAGCTGCACAATCCTGGGGCCTCTCCTCAGAGGACATGGAACCTACTGAACTGACAGAAGCCCCCCTACTCCCGGCTCTGCTGCTGGAGGCAGAATCGAGGGGAAGAAGGAGGCAGAGACCTGGCTTTGCAGCTGGCTCTGCAGCCACCTGGCTCTACAACAGTGGGCCAGCCCGTCAGAAATTAATGGCCTGTCTGCTGTACCACTTGCTGTTTTTTGAGTAGTTTCCATCAACTGGGTGCTAAGTGCTTTATATAACTACATTTTCTGCCATGAAATGCTTACATGTGCTGGACCCTCTGCTTGTAACTTTATGCATTCATTTTCTGTTCTTTCCTTATCCAATTTGTCAGATGGTGAAACTGAGGCATACCAAAGCTAGTTCCCACAGCTGCTTAAAACCCACCAAACCATCGCCATCAAGTCGATCCCAGCTCATAGTAACCCTGTAGGAAGCCCCAGAGGTTTTCCAAGGCTGTGATCCTTACAGAAGCAGACAGCCTTCTCCCCTAGATTGGCTGGTGGGTTTGAACTGCTGACCTTTTGGTTAGCAATTAAGCATTTTAACCACTGCAACACTAGGGCTCCTATCACAACTGCTGCTTGATGTTGTTAAGTGCCATCGAGTTGATTCCAATTCATAGTGACCCTGTATAGGGTTAACAAGGAGCAGCTGGTACGTTTGAACCACCGACCTTGTAGTCCCAGGCCATGTGGTTCAAACAAACATTGTAGTCCAGTGCTTATCCTACAGTGCCACACCAGGACTTACAGCTGCTTGGTGTTTGTTCCCTTATTCCACAAGGATGCCGGGCTGGCCAGAGTTAATGCTCTCAACTAGCTTACTGACTCAGAGCCAGGGAAAGACTGAGGTGTGGGGCTGCAGAGGGCTTCATGACCTCAGGGCCCACCTTTCTAGAGCCCTCAACAAGGCCTGACCCACTCCAGCCCAGTTAGCCCCTACAGTGGAAAGGCTGGTCAGTCAGTGTAACCGGTTGGCCAGATGCAGCTCTCCCCTTAGCAGGCAAGGCAGGGGCGGGGCAAGCCCTGGACAGATGGCTGGTCAGTTCCATTCTGAAACCACTTCCTGGGCAGCCCAGAGGAAGTAAGCCTCCAGAAATGCCTTAGAAAGAGGGGCCTCTCCCCTGGGCCTAGGCTTTGGAGAATGAACAAACCTCTCAAGAAAAGCATCCTGCCTTATTGCCTCCCAGTCCCTAGAGTCCAGCAACTCCATTCCCACCAAGCATGGACGCTTTGGGGAAAGAGGGACTAATAGGACACCCACCCATCTGCCGAACACCTTTGCCCCATGACCACAGGCAGCCCACTTCCTTCATTGTGGTAGCAGCCACAAACGGTGCCAGACAGCTGACATGGCCCTCCCCCACACTCCAGTTCTTCCGTCTACCCTCCCACCCCACGCTAAACTCTGGTCAGCCTGGGGCCTGTTGAATGTCCGGGCAGAGCCCAAGTCCTGGTGTGGCCCAGCGATCAGTTTTCACTGCAGTGGAGGTTAAAGGGGACTGAAGGGGGTTGAAACTCACTTTCAGGTGCCAGAAACAGACTGGCCTAGCTGGGCTATGACCCTGAACAAGGACCCGCCATTCCTGGCCCCAGAATAGGCAGTGTGGTCTGTGTGGGCAGGCGTCTGAGTGCAAGTATGGTAGTAGAGACTGGGTGAGCGTCTGTGTGTCTGAGCGTGCCCATGCATGTGAACACCTCTGTACAGATATGAGATTTGTGTGCAGACAGGTATGTAGCACCCTACCCCCACCCATGGGCACCGGTGGTCTGTGTCTGAAGACATACTTGGTTTCTACATCCGTGTGTGAGTATATATGTACATCTATGCTGGCCACATAGGTAGTGTTTGGGAGTTTAAACCAAGCTAGCCCTAAGGCTAATTAATTGAACTTCTTAGGGAATGAGACATAGATCTGGGAGGAGCCACTTGACCTCAGGTAGCAGAGGCCCCCTCCCCCCATAGGCAGTCAAAACACACTGCTTCCTCCCCACCAGGTGTGGGTAGGCTGAATCAAGAGCAGACCCAGTTAAGGCCCTGTCTTCTGCCCCCTGTCCCAGGAGGGAGGGCCCTGAACTCTTGCTCCCCACCCCTCCCAGAGTCAAGCCCTGGGAGCCTACATACCACCAATCTACTCCCAGGTACCTCCAAGGACCTGTAGCTGCCTCAGCCAGTAGGAGCTGGGAGTTGGGGGTTGATTGGGAAGGCCTCCTGAGGAAAGACCACCTTTGCCCCCCTATCACTTCTCAGGTTCCAGGTGCCCTCAGCAACCCTTCCAACCTCCAGAGTCCAGCTCGCTGGGACTCCAGACACTCACAGGGTAACCCTCAGGACTCACTTCATTGTATTGAGGGCTGAAAGAGGCAAGGTTGTTCCCAAAGTGAGGAGTTTCTAAGTTCACAAGGGGCCTCAAGGAGACTGCAGCCTCCCCTAGCATTCCTTAGAGGCTCTGCCCAGCTCACCCCTGAATCTGGAAGATACAGAGACCCTCCTCAGAGCTGGTGGGATGGAGAGGGGCCTAGGGTGTGGAATAAACCTCAATTGTGCCAAGAACTGGAAGACCCAGTTCCATTCTCAGCTCAGACTGTGGGGGCCAGGGCAAATCTCAGTTTCCTTGTGTGATAATATTGAACAGACTGAGGCAGACGCAGGGGATCAGGGAAAAGCTGATATATCCACTCCTATCTGGTAGAGTGGTGGTTACAAATCGGGCTGTGAGTCGCAAGGTCAGCAGTTCGAAACTACCAGCAGTTCCGTGGCAGAAAGATGAGGTGGTCTGCTCCCATAAAGATTTACAGCCTCGGAAACCCTGTGTAGGGTCGCTATGAGTCGGAACCGACTCCACGGCACTTAACGGCAACAACATCCCTAGACTTACGTGCCCCCTTCTCTCTAACTGATCAGCAAAGTGTCACTGTTTTTTGCCTAAAACCATTAGTGGGCCCCAGGCCTCCAAGCTTCAAGGCAAAACTTTCCCCAGGGCAGAAGCCAGAGTCTAAGCAGGAAACCCCGGGTGGACAGGGCAAGTCACTGCCTCCTCTGGGTCCCTAGGTCCAACACCCAGAGCAAGGACTCTGCAAGCACCCATAAGCTCTCTCCTATGGCGAGAGGGGAGGAGCCTGAACACTGTCCATCTACCTAAGAGAACTTTGTCTTACCTAGGCTTCTGCTAGTGCTTCTGATGCCACACAGCCACCACCTGCTGTCGCCTTGCCCAGGGCCAATTCCCAGCAGACCTGCAGGGACAGTAGAAAATAGACTGAGCTGGGAGGTACAGTCAAACAGGCTGTCACCATCAGTCAGCCCCAGCTTGGCTGACAGACCCAGCTCATCCCACCTCAGGCCTCTCTGAACTCACCATTCTCATCTATGAAATGGGATGCTGGGCCCTACTTTTCCTGGGCAACAGTTATGTGTCCACTCCAGGCTAAGAGGTAGATCACTGTGTCTCTGCCCTTGGAGCATTTCCAGCCTTGTGGGAAAGCCAACAGACACACACAGCAACACTGTTGCTCACCCTCCTGTCTAGGGAGGTTACCATGAAGGCTTGGGAGACCTAGGGTGCAATCGGGTACCCATACTCTGGAACTATAGACAACTCCTTGTTGTTGTTGTTATATGCCATCAAGTTGATTCCGACCCACAGTGACCCTGTATAGGATTTCCAAGGAGCAGCTGATGAGCTTGAACCACTGACCTTGCTGTTAAATGGCTTTGCAGTCTGGAGCATTAACCCACAGCACCACACCTGAACTCCGTAGAGCCTGTTTTTTTTCTCATCTTCAAAATGGGGAGAATATTGGTACACATTTCTCTGGATAGTTCTGAGGCTCCAATGATGTGATTTCCTAGGAGTGGCTGGTGATACAAGGTGGCTATGAGTCGGTACAAGCTTGACGGCACTTAGCAATAACAATGGTGTGATGGGCCTAGTCCTGTGCTAGACTCATACTGAGAGTGTCAAATAAATAGTAACACTTTTTTATTCCTTGTTTTATACCTTATGCTTCTGGAGATTTTCAATTATGGAAGTACCCATTACACAGCTAAGAAAACTAAGACTTAAAGATCCCGGAAGGAATATATGGCAAAGGCAGCAAGGAGACCTGAGTCTTCTGGCTACAAAGTCTGGCCAGGTCCCTGAGAAAGATGCCCCTCCCTTGATGTGAGTCCCTCCCTCATCTGGAGACCCTCAACACCACTCCCTCGAGGCTGCTGTATCTATCCTCAGCCTTTATCTTTTTTGTCCATACTTTAAATTATTTCACATTTTAATTTAAACTTCAATTAGCTGTGCCAGCTAAACGGTGTCAATGCCTTGCAGTTACAGCTCTGGTTATCCCCCATCACTTTCTCCCCCATTACTGCTAGGGAGACTAGGGGTGGGGCTGAACAATGCTGGGAGCTGGGGATTCTGTCATCCCCACTTCCTCCAACAAACAGCCTGGTCAAGGAGGTAGGGAGATAACATCAATCAGCACATCCCAGGCAGGAAATTGGGTTGGTGACTCTCTTTGGACTTCCATTAGCTCCATTCCCAGGAGAATGGGGATTATACAGCTGGGGGTGTGGTCACCAAATAAGACTTAATATGTGCTGAACACTCATTAAGACCAAGGCTGTGCTAAGGGACCTTTGACTCTGGATCTTTAGTCTTCAGAGTAACTTTCTCTGTTCTGCACATAAAGAAACTGAGCCTTAGAGAGGCCTAGCATGGCTGTCTTGTTCTTACAGAGACCCAGCAAGAATTGGAGCCCACATCTTTTCTAATGCCAAAGTCTGAGATCTTGGTCACAATAGTATCAACCCCAAGACTTTCCCCCAATAGCTGTCAACTTGGAGGAGCAGAGGAAGGAGAGGGGTGGGGACTGAGCTTGCTTGTCTCCCCAGGAGTCAGGGCTGGGTTTGGGGCCTGCTGTGTGCATTCATACCCTCATAGTCTGCCACTTGCTCACACTGGGGTTCTCACACTCCTTCTCCTCCCCCCCCCCACACTGTCACACCTTGTCACACCCCTCCTGCCACCGATACTCACACCCAGGCACTCTCAGTTCCCCACAATCACAGTCACTCCCCAAGCACACACTCTTGCAGCTTCATACAGTCAGACTGATTCTCCTACCAGTCATCCGCTCACACCGTAACCCCACACCGCCACCCACTCACCACAGCCCTGTCACACACCGGATCCCTCACACCACCCCAAGGCCAGCTAGTGGCTGATCAAACACCTCCACATCACACAAACACCCAGGCCACAAAGCTGCCCTCTGCTGGCCTGTCTACCACATCCCAGCTCAGTCCACAGAAGGAAGGCAACCCAAGGTCCCCTCCTTTGGTGACCAGGTCAGCCTGGTCATAGTGGCTCAGCAGCAGAACGACAGAACTACATGTGTGTGTATACACTCATATACATGTATGAGTCTCGTGGACTGTCACCCCCAGTATCAGGGTCTTCAACAATTAACAATTCAAATGCATGTATGGCTGGTGGATCACCACGATGCACCCAGTGTACAATACAGGACCCTCTAGACATAAAAGGACACACAAAGACACATACACACATGTAGACTCCAAAATAGAAAGAGGAGTTTAGAGCCCTGGTGGCACTGTAGGGTAAGTACTGGACTGCTATCCATACAGTCAGTGGTTCAAACCCACCAGCAGCTCAGGGAGAAAGGTGAGGCTTTAAAAGATAATGGTGGTGGCTGTGTGCCGTGGAGTCAGTTCTGACTCATAGTGACCCTGTACAGGGTTTCCGAGACTGTAAATCTTTACAGAAGCAAAACACCTCATCTTTCACCCGCGGAACACCTAGTAGTTTCGAACTGCTGACCTTGTGGTTCACAGCCTGATTCGTAACCACTAAGCTACCAGAGCTCCTTCTTAAAAGATATACAGCCTCGGATATCCTACATAGGATAATTTGGCTTTGGGTTTTAGTAGCAAAGACAAAGTGCACAGGACTCACACAAAACCTTAGGACACACAACCAGACACACATACTCATAGGAAAGTCATAGATGTTAAAAAGGACACATACACAAACACAAGTCCAAGAAACAATGACAAACATGGAGATCTAGACACACAACAAACCCACAAGCCCATACACAAGCGACTCAGAAAAGGAAACAAGGTCCATGAATACAGGGTGGGCGCCAGAGAAGAGACCCCTCTTCCCACTTACATCCAATCCCCAGGTTCAAGGGAGGGGGTGTCTCAATGGGGCACTCCCATTGGGGGAGCAGGGAAAGTAGAACCTTCTGCTTCTCTCCTGACTAAGATGCTCTCATCCCTTTCAGGCCCCCCTCCTCAACTGACTGGGTCCCCGCCCGAGATGGCGCCGGAGCGGAGGAGGGGCAGGAGATAGACGCACCAGGCAAGTGCCACCAGGGGAGAAGGTTGAGAGGGACGGAGAGGCGGGGTGCAAGCTAGAGCCACGCCCAGCCCAAAGACAGATGGAGAGAAAGAGTGAGACAGACAGACACCGAGACTGAAAGAAGAGATAGAGCTAGGAGGCGCCGCACAAGCTGGGCAGGGAAACAGGCGCAGGAGGCGAGGCCCGGGCGGTCTGGCTTCGTCGGGCCCCGCGGGAGAAAACGAGAGGCGGCGGGACAGGAGGGGCCGCGGAGGGGGCGGCGGGAGTGGGTTGGGGACGCGGCTCTCGGGGACAGGATCAAGGGGGAGGAAAGGGGGCGATGGTACTCACTGAGGACGAAGCACAGACAGGAACTGGGGAGAGGCGGACAGAGGGTCCCAAAGAGATTCGAGAGGGTCACTCAGAGGCGCTAGGGCACACAGACGGGTACAGGAGTCGGGAGCGGACTAGAGGGCCTCTGATCCCACCGTCTTAAGGACAGATAAACATGGGGACAAGGCACCAGCGGATCTCGGCGCGCGGCGGGACTTTCGCTGCCTACGGCTCAGTTTCTCGGTTTCGGAAAGGGGAACTGGAGGCGGGGAGTGGGGTAGGGAGGGACGGACGGCGCGCCCTCAGGGTAGCCCGATCCCGCGCCGGGGCCCAGTCTTCACTTACCTCCCGGCGCGGGGCCAGGCGCCAGGGGTCGCGCGGTTGGGGTCTGGCTATTGGCGCGACTCTGGGGCGCGCTCAGGGGTCAGACGTCGGTACAAGCCCTGATCCTGGAAGGCTCGCTGGCAGATGAGACACGACCCTGGCCTCGGCGCGGGGGCGCAGACGCCGGGGGTCGCTCAGAGGCTCTCGGCAGCCACCGCCTTTAGCTCTGGCGCCGCAACACACGGAAGTGCAAGGGGGCGGTGCGGTGCGGTGCGACCTCACCCAGGTGCCGGCCGGCCCCGCCCCCACTTGGGGCCTGTCTGCCAGGCCCCGCCCCCCAATAAAACCCGCCCCTCATAAGCCTCGCCCCCTTCAGATCTGATCTCCTGGTCGGTGTCTTTCTGCCTCCCACTGTGCGGTTCTGTCTCTGGCCCTTTTTGTCCTCCCAAGCAAGCACACTTCATCTTCCGTCGTCTTTATCACATTCACCACCCCACAGACGGGTCCCATTTTACTAAGGAGAATGCTGAGACCCAAGAGGACCACCCCCACTACAGCACACGGATCCTTGAGCTACCGGCGGGGGTTCCCTGAGTCCTCGAGCCCACACCCACGTCCGGGACTCCCCATCGGCCAGCTGGCCTGTCTAGCCAGACCTCGATTCTTCTCTTCCTGTTGGCTGGATCGTGGACGCGGCTGGGCTCCGTGCCTGTTACCAGGCCTGCCCCCAGAAATGGAACCGGGAAGACTTCAAGGCAGGAGGCTCTGGTCGATCTGTAGATAGTCAGGCGGTTCTGGGATCATCCCCTACCCCTACCGACCCCCAGTCCACCTCTCTCCCACCCTTATGTTGGGAGTTCTCTGTTGCCCTCCACAGGGGCTCAAGCTTCCTTTTCAAGCAGGGGACCACCATTCATTCATTCACTGGTTGTTGGCCACCATTCATTCATCCACTAATTTATTCATTTGCTGAGTGTCCCCTGAGCCCAAGGCCTGGGGATTGAGTGGACCCTAGAAAGTCCATTACCCTGTCAGCAAAACTTAAAAAGCTGTTAGCACCATATTCACCACAAAAAAAAAGATCACATCCCAAAAGACAAAGTACTAGGTCTCTTGGAGGCCATCTTGAGGAGATAAGCAAGATCTGAGGCCTAAAGGATGGAATTGGGGTGGGGGCACGCAATTCCTGAGGAAGCCTGAGCTAAGCAAGGTGCCCATGGCAAAGATAGCTATGACCAGGACATTGGTCTTCTGAAGGAGAAGTGAGGGGCATGGTGGAGGGTGGTGAGGAGGTAAAACCTTCAAGGGATGGAGAGCAGAGGAGAGAGGAATATTCCAAATACTATTAGTAAGGAGCTCTGGTAGCGTAGTGGCTGTGAATCTCAAGGTTTGAAACTACCAGCTGTTCCGCGGGAGAACCGTAAAGATTTACAGCCTCGAAAACCCTGTAAAGGGTCGCTATGAGTCGGAACCGACTCCACGGCACATAATAACAACAACAACATTAGTAAGGGAGGTCGTAGTGAGGAGAGGATGGTGTCTGGGTTGGACACATAAAACACTACCCTCCCAAGAAACGGATGGTGAAAATTTAGGGGGTGCAGAGGATGGTACTCAACACCACAGGAGGGAGAGAGAAGAAGGAGGACTCAGCTTGAAAACCAGACAAAGTCCAGGCTCCCAGCCCTGACACCTATCCCTCATTCCATGAAGGTGGGCTCGTTCTACCAAACTGCACTCCTCTGGCCATATTGGACTACCATTTTTCATAGCCTTGCTTTTTCTCACCACCAGGCCTTTGTGCATGCTGTTCCCTGGGCCCAAATGCCATTTCTTATCCCCACTCCTCACATCTCTGTCTTGGTATTCACTAAATGCCACATTTCCCTCATGTCTACTTGAATTTATGTCCTATCCCTGAACTAAGGGACCAGATATGTTGTTATTAAGCGCTGTCGTATTGGTTTTAACCCAGAGCGACCCTCTATAGGGTCTACCTGTAGTTGGGCTGGAGGCAAGAGTTAGCAAGGTGAGTTTCAGGTGAACTTTGCCCATCGGGGATCAGGTTTCCCTTCTGGCTCCTCCCTCCAGGCCCACAACAGCCAACTGGGCCTCTCCTTCAACATCAACAGTAGACTCATACTGTGCCAGGGACTGCCAGGAGAAGGCTGACCCTTGAGGAGTCATAGGTCCATCTACCAGACCTTTGTTCCTGCTGTTCACCTTGGAAAATTGAAAAGAAAACAATATTACTGCAGGAATTTCCCAAGAGCCAGACCCTGAGCTGGGTGGTGAATATGTGCAGTCTCCTCAGTGCTCAGGACTTCCTGAGGTGAGAGTCATTATCAGTTTCAGTGCTGAGCAAAATGAAGGTATTGGTGACAAACAAGACTTCAGGAACTGATGGAATTTAAATTGACTTGTTTCAACAAACTGATACAGTGCCGGAAGCACTCACTTGCCCATATCAAGAAATTTAGAAGACAAGCCAACTGGTTAACTGATTAGAAGAGATCCATATATGTGCCCATTCCAAGGAAAGGTGACCCAACAGACTGTAGAAAACATTGGACAATATCATTAATATTACATGCAAGTAAATTTTTGCTGAAGGTAATTCAGAAATAGTTTCATCAGTACATTGACAGGGAGCTGCCAGAAAGTCAAGCCAGATTCAGAAGAGGTCATGGGACCGGGGATATCATTGCTGAGTCAGATGGATCTTGGCTGAAACACAAAATACCAGCAAGATGTTTATTTGTGCTTTATTGATTATGAAAAGGCTTTTGACTGTGTGGAGCATGACAAGTTATGGATAACATTATGAAGGATGGGTATTCCAGAATACTTAATTGTGCTGATGAGGAACCCGTACATAGACCAAGAGCAGTCGTTTGAATAGAAAAAGGGAATACTGAATGGTTTAAAGTCAGGAAAGGTATGCACCAAGGTTATAGTCTTTCGCCATACTTATTCAATCTGTATGCTGAGCAAATAAACAGAGAACCTGGATTATAAGAAGAACGTGGCATCAGGGTTGGAGGAAGACTCAATAACAACCTGTGATATGCAGATAATACAACCTTGCTTGCTGAAAACAAAGAGGATTTAAAATATTTACTGATGAAGACCAAAGACCACAATCTTCATATGGATTACACACCTCAGTGTAAAGAAAACAAAAATCCTCACAATTGGACCAATAAATAGCATCATGATAAATGAAGACAAGATTGAAATTGTCAAAGACTTCATTTTGTTTGAATGTACAATCAACACTCATAGAAGCAGTAGTCAAGAAGTCAAAAGACATATTGCATTATGCAAAGATGCCAATTTGAGGACTAAGATGTGCCTGACCCAAGCCAGAGTATTTTCAATTACCTCACTGTTGTTTTTGTGAAGTGACCCTGTAGGTTTCCAAGGAGCAGCTGGTGAATTTGAACCACCGACCTTGTGGTTCAAACAGACCTTGCAGTCCAGTGCACTAGCCCACAGCACCACATTGGACAATGAATAAGGAAAACTGAAGAAGAATTGATGCATTTGAATTATGTTGCTGGTGAACAGTATTGAAAGTACCAAGGACTGCCAGAAGAATAAACAAATCTGTCTTGGAAGAAATACAGCCAAAATGTTCCTTAGAAGCCAAGATGGTAAGACTTCATCTCTCATTCTTTGGACATGTTGTCAGGAGGGACCAATCCCTGTGTAACTAGGGCTCCTTCCAAATGTCCCCAGGGGGTAAAATCATCCCTTGTTAAGAGCCATGCTTTAGAGTTGGGCAGGAGCAAGACGGATTTAGGTTAGACACCAGGAAGCACCTTCCTGGCCCTCAGAATTACAAAGATTCATGAACTCAGTGCCTGCGATCACTTCAGTCATGTTCTCCTCTGGAGACTCCCTGGGGAAGTGTGATGCCCTCACAGAGGGACAGAGGAGCTGCTGCTGTGCAGGCCACACTGAGGCCAGGGCACAGGAGGGATGCAGATAGGCTTCCCTCCAGAGATGGCCGTGGATCCAGAAGGAACTGGATTGCATGGGGTTCCGGGTGTCTGGGTCAATTTTGAGTCCTGGATCTGCCCCTGTGTGCCTAAGGCTTGGAAGTAGGTGAGGGGAAACAATCCAGATGCTTATACCCCTATAGTCACCTGACTTCAACCTAAGAAGGGCCTAGGAGCAAATCTTCACTATGAAACTTGAAAACAGTGTGCATACCTGGGCATACCTCTTTGAGTCCTCATCTCAGGGACTGAGTAAAGACTCAGTACAGAGTGTCAGCCAGGATGGGATCAAGAGGGAGGGAGCCAGCCCACACTGGCCAGAATTACTGGGTATGGTCATTGTGCCAAGATACAGGCAAGCAGCTGTAGAAGAGCTCTCAACAGCCTTGCGTGACATGAGATATAAATCCTAGAGTAGATACCCAGAATTTGTGTATTTTCCTTGCTTCTTGTCCAGGTTTGCAGTCAGGGAAATGGATGGATCAGAGGTAGCATTGAGTAGAGTCCAGACTCCCACCTCCGGTATCTCCCAATCTGACTCATGTTGCTGCTGTCTAATTTAGAGGCATGAACCCTGGGTGCCCAGGCCTCTACTTAGGAAGTCCAAGATTCAGCCAAGCAGCCTGGAAAAGGCCTAGACTTTCTGCTGTCTCTGCGGTCCACTGAGCTGTAGGCAGGATGGGGTATCCTACTCACTCCCTGCCAGGAGTTGGTTCTTGTCACTGGGCCCCTGTCTGCCTCTCACTGGCTGTGAGTCTGTGTATCTCTATCACCTCCTGATGTGCTGACTGTTAGTGGTATTCCTTCATACCCAGAGCACTGGTCTAGCCAAGAGAGAGTGGCTCATGTTTCAGGGGCTGGATGCCCAGGCCAGACTGACAGTATACCTAGTCAACTTCTGGGGGATATCAGAGTCTGAACCTGTGACTTAACTGTGCCTCCACTTCCTCATCTGTGCAATGGAAACTATAATAAAATCAAACTCTTTGGATCGTTGAGAAAATTGAAAAGATCAAGTTCCTGAGGTAGTAGTAGCAAAACTCCCAGAACCATGTTGTTGTTACTTTCACATAAAGATGTGGTAAGACTGGACTTATTGTTGTTGTTGTTATGTGCCGTGGAGTCGGTTCTGACTCGTACAGGGTTTCCGAGGCTGTAAATCTTTACGGAAGCAGAAAGCCTCATCTCTCTCCCACGGAACAGCTGGTAGTTTCGAACTGCTGACTTTGCGGTTCGCAGCGCGATTTGTAACCACTACGCCACCTAAGGTTCTCCAAATTCTTTCCCTCAATAAATTTATGTTTGTGGAAATCTGAGAAATACCTGATTAGACAAGGGAAGGTGCTTTCTGGGAATTCAGGGCACATGTGCTCTCCTGTTCTCCTGCCCAGCACCCCCCTCTAAGGTCTTACACTAGGCACTGACACCAGAGGTGTCCAGAGGGCTCAGTTATGGCAGGTCAAGGACCTCACCAGCCTCCTCATCCGCCTGTGCCTTATTCTCTGCAGACGATGGCTCACTGTGTCTAACTTGGCCATGAGGAGTGGAGGTGCCCTAGGGGGGAGGGGCGGCCCCTCGAAGTGGAGAGGACCACCGGCACACCGGAATCCCCACTCAGACAGACAGTCACACTCTCTCCCAGGGCCGCCACGCACACGCTCACGCCCTCACAGGCACTACTCCCGCGCACCGGTACAGACAGGCCTCTTGCCCCACCCTCACGGAGAGCTCGCGATCCCTCTCCCTGCCCCGCCCCAGGGAAGCCTTTCCAAACCTTGGGCGGAGGCGCCCGCTCGGCCACGTGACGCAGGCCTGGCTATAAAAGACCCGGCTCTATTCCCGGGTAGGGCAGCCACCTGGCGGTTAGAGGGGTTCTGTCGCTTTCTCCTAGGCGTTTTGCGGAGACCTCCTCGGTTGCTTGTTCCGTCCAGGAAGGAGACCTGAGCATGCCCATTTCATGGACGGCGAAACCAACGCTAGGATTGTTCAAAACCTTTCAGTCTTTGAAAAGACTGAGAGGACTGGGGCATGAACAGATGAAAGATGGCTGTTTTCATGAAAAAGTAATACAGTTCCAGTTTCATGAAAGTAAGTAAGGAAAACAAAGACCAATTTACAGAAGAAAGTAGAAATCTTCCTTTTTGTTGTTGTTGTTAAGTGCC
>NW_006408868.1:2109899-2128362 GCF_000296735.1 Chrysochloris asiatica | reverse complement strand
GCTGGTAGTTTCGAACCGCTGACCTTTAGGTTCGCAGCCCGATTCGTAACCACTACGCTACCAGAGCTCCTTAGAAATCCTCCTTAACTACACTCAAAATCTCTCTCTCGCACACACATACATGCACACACACACACACACACACACACACACTGCCCAGACACACCTACTCTTCACACTGCCCTTGCATTTTAGAAATTGTTCTTTTGGGAGGATGCAATCAGAACAGGCTTTTTGGAGGAGGTATTTGGAAATGGGGCGTTCAGAAACTAAACAGAGTCGCCTGGGACTCAGGCCCCCTTAATTCTTTTGCCTAGATACTGAAACGGGGGCATCCTAGGCCCCTGACCCAGAGTTCACTCACAGGTTGCCAACTACTCTTGGCAGTGCCCAGAGAGAAGTGGTTGGGCCGGTTGGACCAGCAGAGCCTGAGCACACAGCCAGCAGTCTCCACCCCGGGTCCTCCAGGGGGAGTGAGGAGGCTATTGCGAACCAGGGCACCACTGCCAACTGACCCACCATAGCAGCATCCCACATGTTGCTACACCAAGCTCTTGACATTATCTAGGCAGTGCATTGTCCCTGAAATGCCTTCTAATAAATCTCTAGCATTCTCTCAAGGACCCAGGTTCTCTTCCAAAGAGCCTTCCAGATCTCTACCTTTAACCAAAGAGGTCTTCTGCTTCCTGTTGGTTGTTAGGTGCCAGAGAGTCAGTTCTGACTCATAGTGACCCTATGCATGTCTGAATGAAACACTGCCTGGTCCTGCCATCATCATAATTGTTGCTATGTTTGAGCCCATTGTTGCATCCACTATGTAAATCCTTCTCATTGAGGGTCTTCCTCATTTTCAATGACCCTCTACTTTAACAAGGTCCTGGTAACATGTCCAAAGTATGTGACACAAAGTGTCAACATTCTCACTTCTAAGGAACATTCTGGCTATACTTATCCCAAAACAAATCTGGTAATACAGAGAATTCTTCACCAACACCATAATTCAAGTTCATCAATTCTTTGGTTATCCTTAATTATTTTACAACTTTAGCATGTATATAAGGCAATTGAAAAACAATTGCTTGGGTCAGACACACCTTAGTCCTCAAGGTAACGTCTGTTCCAACACTTTTAAGAGGTCTTTTGCAGCAGATTTTCTAATGCAATATATCGTTTAATTTTTTGAGTGCTGTTAATATGAGGATTTACAGTCCTGTGTGCCACTGTGGAATAAGGCACTGGACAGAAAGGTTTGAACCATAAGGTCGGTGGTTCAAACTTAACCAACCACTTCTTGGAAACCCCTATACAGGGTCACTGTGAGTTGAACCCGACTTGACGGCGCTTAACAACAACAATACAAGCATTGACTGACTGTAGATTCAAGTAAAATGAAATCAGCGATAATGCCAGTATTTTCTCTGGTTATCATGATATTGCTTATTGGTTTATTTGTGAGAATTTTTGTTTTCTTTGTGCTGAGGTGTAATCCTTACTGAAAGTTGTAGATTTTGATCTTGCATCAGAAAGTGCTTCAAGTCCATTTTGCTTTCAACAAGTCAGGTTGTGTCATCTGCATATCCCGATTGTTAATGTGTCTTCCTCCGATTCTGATGCTGCATTCTTTATATAGTTCAGTTTCATGAATTATTGCTCAGCATATAGACTGAGTAAGTATGATGAAAGGATACAACCCTGATGCATAACTTTCCTGATTTTAAACCATGCAGTATCTCTTTGTTCTTGTTTTGCTAGAACCATTTTGGAATTATCTTCAGCATAATTTTGTTTACATGTAATATTAATGATTTTGTTCACTCACTTCCACATTTAATTGGAAATGGATCTCTGCCAGTCAATTAGTGATCTTGCAAATTTCATGGCATAGATGGATGAGTGAACATTTTCAAACTTGAATCTATTCGTTGAACCATCCCAATTGGTATTCAGTCAATTCTGGAAGGCTTCTTCGAAAGTGCTTTCAGTGCAGCTTGGATTTTTTACTTTGGTAGCATTAGTTCTTGATCATACAAGTATGTATGCTACCTACTGAAATGGTTGAACAGTTAAAAAAGAATTTAACTTCTTTTGTGAATTGAGTGAAGGTTTACAGAGCAGATCATCAGTTTTACATTCAGAAAAATCATATACTTTGCTTCATTACATGGTTGCAATCCCCTCCATGTATCAACAGTTAACAGCATATAACTCTATTCACTTTAACTCCGGCATTCCTCCATATGACTTCTGCTATCTTCATTTTTCTTGTGCTAACCTTCCTGTTGTACATTGCTTGCCCTGTTACTTATGTTAACATATGTCTACCCTCTAGCCCATGAAAAATCCACTCCATAACCATTATAGATGGTTTCTTTTATGTGGAAAAATCTTTTTTTTTTTTTTTAACTTTTTACAACACTGGCCTCATACAATGGTTGATCTTTTGTGATTGACTAATTTCCCTCAAGGACCACTGGTAGTGTAGTGGTTACAAGTCAAATTGTTAACCTCAAGGTCAGCAGTTTGAAACTACCAGCCATTCTGTGGTAAAGAGATGAGGCTTTCTGCTTCCGTAAAGATTTTACAGCCTCAGAAACCCTATACAGGGTCACTATGAGTTGGAACTGACTCCACAGCACACCACCACCATCATAATGTCACTCAGCATAATCTCCTCCAGTGAACAAATCTTGTTGGTACAGTGACTGTGTGTGGCCTATCCATCTTCTTTTGCCAATAGAATCCTTAAAAATTACAACTCAAGATTTGAATTTTTTCTTCAGTTCTTTCAGCTTGAGAAATGTCAAGTATGTTCTTTGCTTTTGACTTTCTAACTCCAGATCTTTATATTCTAACTCCACATTTCATTATAATACTTTAATTTGTCTTCTCGTATCACTCTAAGAATCTGTTCAGATTTCAGCCAAGCTTCCAAACTAAGACAGACTAGGAAGCACCTGGCTATCTACTTCTTAAGAAACTGGCAAGTGAAAACCTATGGATAGCAGAATATTATCTGATATGGTGCCACAAGTTGAGCCTTTTAGGTTTAAAGGCACTCAAAATACAACTAGGGAAGAGCTGCTTCCTCAAAGTACAGTCGATCTTAATGCTGTACATGGAGTAAAGCTTTTGAGACCTTCTTTTGTTCATGTGGCATGACTCCAAATAAGAAGAAACAGCTGCAAACATTCATTAATATCAGAATGTGTAACATGCGAAATATCAATCAAAGGAAATTGGAAATTGCCAAAAATGATATTGAATGTTTGAAGATTGATATGTTAGGTATTAGTGAGCTGAAATAGACTGGTATTAGCCACTTCAAATTGGCTCATTGCTCTGCCAGGAATGACAAATTTAAGAGGAATGGCATTGTATTCATTGTTTAAAAGAACATTTCAAGATCTTTTTGAAGTACAGTGCTCTCAGTAGTGGGATAATGTCCAAACACCAATAAGGAAAACCAATTAATATGACTATTATTCAAATTTGCACACCAACCATTAGTGCCAAAGAAGAAAAAAATTGACAATTTTCACCAACTTCTGCAGTTTGAAATTGAGCAAATATGCAATCAGGATGCAATGATAATTACTGATTGATTAGAATGTGAAAATTGGAAAAAAGAAGGATTATTGTCTTGGTGATAACAACCCAGAGGTCACATGATAGAATTTCACGAGATCAATGACTTATTCATTGCAAATCCCTTTTCTCAGCAACATAAATGGTGACTATAACATGGACTTCACCAGATAGTGATGAGATGATGGAGATGTGGGAAGAGATGATGAAGATGCTCAGTGTCATCATTCAAAACAAGGCCAGGGCCCACTGTGGAACAGAGCATCAATTGCTCATATACAAGTTGAAGTTGAAGAAAATTAAAACAAGTCCATAAGAGCCAAAAGATGACCTTGAATATATCCCACCTGAATGTAAAGACTCTCTCAAGAAGAGATTTGATGCAGTGAATATTAATATCTGAAGACTAGAAGAGTTATAGGATGACATCCAGGACATCATACATGAAAAAAGTAAAAAGTCATTAAAAAGACAGAAAGGGGAAACACAAAAAAGGCCAAAATGGATGTCTGAAACTTGTTCTTGAACAGAGTAGTTTACCTCTGCTTTTTCTATGAGACCCCAACTTCAATCCCAGCTAGACTGACTACAGTATAAAGACACCAGACGGAGAACTGGTTTGCAGCCTCCTTGCTAAGTGGCTATGTGATTTTAAACAAATCCCAGCCCTCTCTGATCCTCCATTTCCTCATCTGCAAAAATCCCTACCTTTTGAGACTATTCTGATAATGAAGTGAGATGTTGGGTGCAGAGGGACCAAATTTGCTCAACACTAAAAACAGGTAGCTCACAGATGACTGTGAGCTACTCTGAAACAGACACCACCACTATCACTCCCATCTTTGCAGTGTGGTGGGTAGAGACAGAGGTTGTCTGGTGAGGAGCCTCCCTTGGGAGAGGAGGCTCACCCTCAGGCTGCTACTTACCTCACCACCTCACACATCTGGCCCCTGCCTCTGCCCACAGGCTTCTGTGGCCACAGACTGTGGCCATATTGGCCACAATGTCTGGGAAGGCAGCCAGGTTAATGGGCAGGCTTGGGTAGCAAGAATAGTGAGCCCTTGGGGTCAGAAACATAGTTGCCATGCTCATCCCTCTATTTGGTATACTAACCATAGCCAACTCCTCAGACTTCAGGTAGGTCCTAGCTTAGATTCTACCTCCACTAGGACCCCTTCTCTAAACCCTGAAGCAGGTTAGTTAATACTCAGACAACGCATACCCTTCATGCCTGGGAACACCATAGGCCAGGAGTTGAGGGTAGTTCCTGCAATTCTACCTGTTCTTTCCCAGCTGCCAAGGCCCAGCCTGATGCCCCAACTTAAGCCCCAGTTCTCTGAGGAAAAGAAAACAGAGCTGGGTGACCAGGGAGAACTAAGGGTAAGGGATAGCCAAAGGGTTTCAGCATCTCTCCTTCAGCCCTGTCCCATCAGCCCTTTGATGCCTCATGTCCTCCAAATCTGCTTCCCACAGGGACTCTGGGCTTGATTGCATAGACCTTAGCCTATGCCATAGACCTAGATCCCCTAGCTGAGCAGGCTCTGAGCAGCTAAGGGGTGGGTCCAGCCTTCTGCGTCCTGTCTAATGGATGTAGGGGGAAGGACTAACCACTGAGCTGGAATGGGCCTGTGTAAATATAAATGGGTTTGTGTGTGAAGAAAACCAAGATTTATACAGTCACCCATGGACATGCACAGAGGAGGGCAAGCCTGAGGCGATGCCTGAACCCAAACCATGAGGCTGGGGCCTCTCTGCCATGCTTCTAACTCACTGCCACATCCTGGTAGGTTCCTGGCCCTCCCAGCCTCAAAGTCTCCAACTGCACAAGAAAAACAATGACGTAGTAAAGATAAAGTTATCACTGGGATGGAACAGCTTCCACTTAAGGAACACTAGTTCCTACCAGTGCCCTCCTCTCATTAAATGTTTGGAGCAACCTGCAAAGTAAGGGCAGCCTCAACTTACAAAGAGGAAAGTGAGGCTCCAAAAGGTGAGAATACTGTTGACCAGCTGCCAATCAGGGCCCTAGTACTGTGTGAGGCCAGAGCCTCCAGGTTTTCAGAAGGAAAATCAAGAGGGTGGGGATGAGGGTTGTCGGTTAAGTAGAAGTCCCAGGCTGCCCAGTTCTCCTCCTGACTCAGCCCTCACTGGCTGTTGGACTTCAGGCAGGTAGCTCAGCATCTCTGAGACAGGTGTCACGAGAACTAAACTGAGTGAATGAAGGTAATAGGAAGGCGGGGCTGAGGATTACTTCCTCTCCCTCATTCCCATGTGTGTACAAGCATTTGATGGCAGCATGGACAGGATGAGGCCATCTTGAGCCACCTACTTCTACTACCAGTTGTCATGGGTTTGCCCTGTGCCGGAGTAGAAGTGTACTCCATAGGGTTCTCTTTTTCAGAAGTAGTTAATCAGCACTTTCCTCTGAGGTACCTCTGGGTGAACAAATCCAACGATTTGTTGTTTGCACCACTGTTAGCATAACTGTTACAGGGACTCTGTGAGTCAACTAACTGATATCTAATTGCTTATACCTGAGGTGGACCAGGTGTTCTGATCCCATCCCACAAATGAGGAAACTGAGGCACAGTGAATTCTCACTCATGGTCACCAAAAAAAACAGGAGAAGATTGAGGCCAGAGTCCAGGGTTTGTCTTGTCTAGCTATCCTGGGATGTGCAGCGCGCAAGGAGTTTCTACCCCTTCTCCCCAAGAAAAGATGAACTCTATGATAGAAACTGCTCTGCTGCCCAACAATCCTTTCTGAAAGGACAACGTATCAGGAAAAATCAACAAGTCCAGTGTTTCATAAGCAGGGCTTCAAACTGGTCCGTTCTGGTTCAAACCACTGCTGAGAATTTGCATTTCCAACCAGATAGACTGCAACAGAATCTACATTTTAATAAAATTAGTAACTATAGTAGGAGGCTCTGACCTGAGTCTCTGGGATCATTGGGAGGTTGGCCTCAATGTAGTGAGCTCAGCCACTAAGTTGTGTGAACTTGGACAAGTCATCTTACCTCTCTGGGCTCGACTCCCCCACCTATATGCTAAATGGGGATATTAGCAGCCCCTCAGAAGTTCATGGGGAGTAGACAAGAGAAAGGTGTAACATGGTGCCCGGATCACAATAAGTGATCAGTTCATTACTGCTGTATCTGTCATTTTTATTGGAGTCATGGTGAGGCACTGTAGCATATGCACTGGACTTCTAACAGCAAGGTCAGCAATTTAAACTCACCAGCCACTCCTTGGAAACTCTACACAGGGTCACTCTGAGTCAAAACCTACTCAAAAGCACTTAACCACAACAACACCAATATCTGTCATCATTATGATTTAATTTCATTATTATCGGAGTGGGGCAGGTAAGCTTACCTTTGCATAAAATCTAAGGCTCTTAGAAACTGAAGGCTAATAGCCCTCCAAACCATATCATCTAATTCCCCATTGTAGAAAAGAGGAAATGAGGTCCAACAGGCAGAATGATTTGTTCAGGTTACAAGCAAAGGACTGCAAAAGAGCCAAGAACAGAACATAGTTTATCGTTCTTTCCATCTAACAACCACTTAAGGAGCTCTGGTAGCATAGTGGTTATGAATCAGGCTACCACCAGCTGTTCCGCGGGAGAAAGATGAGGCTTTCTGCTCCCGTAAAGATTTACAACCTCAGAAACCCTGTACAGGGTCGCTATGAGTCGGAACCGACTCCACGGCACATAACAACAACAACAACCACTTAATGAGCACCTACTATGTGTGAGGACCAGTACTCCAGTTGAGGAAGCAAGAAATGTTTTATAGAAGCAGTGTCACTGGAGCTGGGCTAGGAAAGAGAGGAAGGAGTTCCTAAGTGGAAAGAGATGGTACATAGAGAAGGAACTCAGAGCAGAAGGAATAAATAGCCTGAAGCAAGTAATGAACTTGTTGATGTCCAAGGCCAGTTCTAGGAAAATTGAGACAAGCCTGTGGAACTGGAGAGTGGGGTTCACAGAGGACTGGTTATTGCTGGTGGGTGCCCCAGGCCATGTTCTCTGTGGCCTTGGATGTCATGCAAAGGGTTGGGTCTGTGTTTGGACCTGTGCTGAAGATTATGGGAAATTAAGTCTTGAAATGGCAGTTTTCCAGGCAGAAACTGGAGATGAGAAGATCCAGAGGAAGGGCCATCTAGACAGGAAACAGAAAGAGCAAAAGCCTGGAGCCAGGAGTGAGTGCAACACTTTTATTATTCTCTTCAGGCTTCCTGTGGAGCCAAGGGCCAAGAGGGCAGAGAGCAGAGTGACTTGCTCCTTACTGGTAATGGTGCAGGCAGTGCAGGTGTGGAGATTCAGAACATACAGTTATAAGATGGAAAGCTGTCTCCAACCAAGGTAGCATCCAAGACTGATCCTAGCTGGCCCCAGGAGCACAAGGCCTGCCCACATGGGACGGAGTCCAAGGAGCCTTCCACAATCTTTTCCCTCCTGACTTTTGCTCTGTGAGCCTGGCTGGCTCAGTCCTTAATGATGGGCTGCTGGGACTCAGGCCAGCCAAGTCATAGATGAGGTGTGGGTGTGTGCAGTGGACTCCCAGCCTTCCCTTTCTTTCACTGTCCACTCTGGAACCTGGGCCTGGGAGCCTCTGGGCTCCACAGAAATGATGCCATTGTTCTGGGAGTAAACTTGGGGCTGACCCTTACACCCCATAAGGCTTCATTCTATGCCTAACTGCAGGATCATCCCCTTGAAGGCTTGTCCTCTTCTAATCACTTGCTGCCGCCACCACATACATATCCCCAAGCCTGTGAGGGCTGGGCATACATTAGGCACTCACTGAACACCATCTCTCCCATGGTGACATCACTGAGTTCAGAGAGAGACCAACAAGATTTATTGAATGCATATCTGCTAACTTCCCCAAGGTACTGAGCCTTCATATGTTAAGGGCTCCGTGGAAGTCCAGCTGATTGGGGCTATCTGGACCTTTGAGACTCCCTAGCCCAGAATCACAAGTGAGCCCTGCCCTGGTCACCCTTCTGGGGACCTAGAAGCATCCCGCTCTGCCATAGGGTGAGGGGAGAGTCAGAGCAGCAGGACCACCCCAGAGAAGCAGCAGCAGCAGTGAGTGATGAAGCAGTTGGAAGCAGGTCTGCCTGTGAGTATCCATGAGCACTGACACATGGGACTCCTTCCCCCCACCAGCTCCACCAGCCCCACCAGCCCCACCAGCCCCACCAGCCCCTACTACCCCCTGTTGAACCTGATTCCCGTTTCTACCTCTCTTCCTGCCTCTGATTGGGGGAGTTCTGGGTGGAGAGTCACCATCATTTCCTAGACTGTCACTCTGGAGGTTGCTGACATGGGTCGATGTGCAGGGATGTGTGTGTGTATGCACCAAAGGGCCTGGTGGGAGGGCCTGGTGTGAGCAGGAAGGGTGCACAGCCTCCAGAGATGGCTCTGGCTCAGTGTCTGCCCTTGAGGCCCTCTAGCTCCAAGCCAACCTGATGGAAGTCGTGCCAGTATCTTCCCACACAAGACCAAGGCCTGGGAGTCTGAAGGGAGGAAGGAAGAAGGACAAAGGAAAAAAGGACAAGGTCGGAGAGGTCCCCAGCTCCAGCTTGCTTAGCTGCCCACAGGCTCCTCAGAGCAGTCTCTGCCCCCAGGGCCAGGCAAAGGAGGGTTGTGAAGACCATGGGATCCGGAACCATTGGACACTGCATTCAGAAGTCCATCTTCTGGGAGGACCTCCTCCCCTAGGAGCTTAGCCTTTGTCCATGTCTGGCAGAGTTCAGCCAGTACAGGGCAGGCCAAGGGCACTGTCTGGACATAAAAATAAAGCCTGAAAATTGCTGTCCCCACCCAGTGCCACAGAGCTCTGCTGGAAGGTAATTATAGGTGGCCTAGGATGGCCAGTTCTGCCCATAGCTCAGAGCTTGGCTGGACCAGGGGCCACCAGAAGTCCATGTCCTGCCCCTCTTTTTCAGCTAGAGCATCCAGTGCCCCCAGCCACAGGGCCTTGATCATCATACTACCTGCCTGCCATTTTGGAAGGGCTCCCTGGGATTTGGGTGGAATCTAGACTCTGCAGATGGTTTGGAGAGCATGGAGTTGGTCTCAGATTAGACTCACAGAATAGTAATTTCAGCCTCCACTTTCTGAGCACTCACTACCTATCAGGCCCTGAGCTACCATGTGGCATTTATTAACTTACAGTCTCCCCACAAAGGCCCTGCCATGTGGGTACCACCATTAGTACCATTTTAAAACCAAAAAACCCAAACCAGTTGCCATGGAGTCAATTCCAACTCATGGAGACCTCGTGTTTTACAAAGCACAACTGGACTCCTTAGGGAATTTCTTGGCCCCAATTTTTATGGAAGCAGATTTCTAGGACTTTCTTACATAGCATGGCTGGGTGAATTTGAACTTGCTAACTTTTAGTTTTTAGTTGAGCTCAAACTATTTATGCCACCAAAGGACTCTTTTACAGTAAGAAAAATTGAGAGGCAGGGGTGTTAAAGGACACATCCATAGTTACCTGGCCAGGATGTAGTCAAACTGGGCTTCACACCCCAGACTGCTCTGAATCCCAAGTGAGAGTTCACAACCACTGGGCCAGGCCATCCCTAAAGCCACAGGAACAAGGGTGGAGATAATAGCAGCTGACCTGGGAGGGGTGGTCAAGTGTTCAGCAAGGAGGTATCCAGGCAGGCTGAGTGTTCCTCTTCCAGAGCTGCATCTCCAATAGTGACAGGTTGTATAGACCCTGCCTGTACAATGTTATGGAGTCCAAGGGGAAATGAGAGGTTGAGGGGAAACAAGGAGTGTCATACACAGTCAGACTGTCTCATAGCTAACCCTCAGAACCTTGCAACCTATCCCAGGGCTTGCCCCAATTTTCTCAGCCCAGAGAGAACCTCCTGCCTGTGTCTGCCATGCTCTGGGAAGCTGGGTGAGGGCAAGGGCTCCACACAGAGCTTCAGTTCTATCCTGGGTCCCATGGAGATGCCCAAGTTAGTAAAACATAGAAGGCTCAGACTAACCTCCTGCAGCACAAAGCCACACCACCTGAACCCTGTCCATGATTTATCTGGAATTTGCGTTGCAAAACTCCTGGTCCCTGCTGACTAGTGAGGGCAGAGCCAGGACTGTCCTTGTTACTGGGCTTAGGGTCTCAGTATATACTGCAACAATGTTCTATGGAAGTTGTCTTAGACTGGTTCTCTAGAGAAGCAAAATCAGTGAAACTTATACATGTATGTGTATATAAAGATAATTTAATATCAAGAAACTGGATCACAGTTGTAGAGTTGGGAGAGTCCCAAGTTTAGGTCAGCTGAGCCACGATTGGCAGGTGGGGTCAACAGTCAGACAGGAGTCCCAAGTCCAGGCCAGGTGAACCAAGATCGGCAGGCGAGTCCGGCAGGCAGGCAGGCAGGCAGGCAAACAGTAGAGCAGGCCATGGATTCAAGCTCAAAGAACTGGAAGTTGGAGGATGACCCAATTGTGAGATCCAGATCCAGCAGAAAAGAGAGCAAGCTTTTCCTGCATGTCCATTATATTAGGAGCAGGCCACACTCCCAAGGAAACATCCTCTAACACACAGATGTTTTTACCAACCAGTCTAAAGTCATTGGTACTCCTTCCTCACTAAGTCCAATAAGCATAATGTCATCAAAGTAGTAGACCAGTGTGATGTCTTGGAGAGGGAAAAGAGATCAAGATCTCTGCAGATTATATTATAACTCAGTGTTGGAGAGTTGATGTACCCTTGAGATAAGAAACTGAAACTGTATGTTCCCTTGCCACCTAAAGGGAGACTGCTTCTAGTGACCCTCGTTGTTGTTGTTGTCAGGTCCCACTGAGTCAGTTCCAACTCACAGCAACCCTGTATAGGGTTTCTGAGGAACAGCTGGTGAGTTTAAACTGCTGCTCTTATTTTGCAGTCCAGTACTTACCCTGCATTTCCACACCAGAACTCCAGGTGACTCTTAGAAACTGGAATTGAGCAAAAGTCATTAGCCAGATCAATAGCGGCATACCAGGAGATGTATTAATTTTCTTAAGCAAAGAAACAACATCTGGAACAGCAGCTGCAATTAAAGTAATGACCTGGTTAAGTTTACAATAGTCCTCCATCTGTTTTGGCACAGGACAGATAGGTGAACTAAATGGAGATGTGGTGGGAATCACCACCCCTGCATTCTTCAAGTCCTTGATTGTAGCACTAATCTTTACAGTCCCTCTAGGAGTGCAGTGTTGCTTTGGGTGTACTATTTTGCTAGGTGAAGGTAATTCTAATGGTTTCTGCTTGACTTTTCCAGCCATAATAGCCTTATTCTACATTTCAGGGATTCAGTGTGCTGATTCTATCCGTTGCTGAGTATGTCTATTCTGATTATGCATTCTAGAACTAGGGAAATCACTACAGGATGAGTTTGGGGACTCACTGGGTCCACAATGAGACGAACCTGAGCTACGATTCCATTAATAACTTGACCGTCATATACCTTTATCTGGCTGGTGGGCCACCATGATGTTTTGGGTCTCCTGGAATTAAGTGTCAGTTCAGAGCCAGTGTCCAGTAATCCCCAAAAGTCTAATTATTTCCTTTCCCCCCAGTGAATAGTCACTCTTGTAAAAGGCCACCAGTCCCTTTGGGAAAGGCTGGAAGGAAGACTAACAGCTGGCAGTGTAGCAGGGTCCTTCTTCAAGGAAAACCTAACCACCTCTTCATTCAAGGGTTGTGGGTCTGTAAACTGGCTCAAGTCTGGATGTTGATTGAAAGGCTGTGATTCTCTATTCTGGTGATTCAAGTCTGACTGCCATTCACTTGACCCTGAGTTCTCCCGCTAGTATAAATCAAGCAAATATTAAGTAGGTTTCCCATCTATTTCACTCCTAGGAACATCCTTCCTAATTAGCCAACATCATAAATCCACATGAATCAGAGACTATTCTGGTTAAAGGTTTGATTCTGCTATCCATTACAGTAACCAGGCCCACCTTGTCTTTGTCAATTAAGTGCTACCACTTGGCTCTTACCACCATGGGGTCCAATCAGTTCCACTGTGGTGGTTGTTGTTGTTAAGTGCCGTTAAGTCAGTTCTGACTCATAACAACCCTGTATTGGGGCTCCAACGAATGGCTGGTGGGATTGAACCGCCAACCTTGTGGTTACAGTCTAGTGCTGATCCTACAGTGCCACACCAGACCTCCTTCATTGTGAATAGGTGTCTTCATTCAATTAGGGCTGTTCCCACAGTTCAAATCTGGCTCACATAATATAACAATCACAACAACATTCAAGGATGCTGGGGTTCCCTTCACAATTTATTCCTCACTGTTGTGGTGAAAGTGTCCTCAGGGCACTTAGTGTGACCTTATGGGTTCCTCCTAGTAATTCAGTTCTAACATGTCAAATTCCCAAAGCCTTTGGATTCCTTCCTCTACAGAATTCCAAGACAGGTCTGGTACTTCAATCTGATGTTATTGTAGGCCACCATGCAATTCATGCTTCAGTGCAGCAACCAAATAATATATTAGATCCTTTCCTAACCTCTGGAACTGAAACAGTGAATGAAGAATCTGATCAGACTGATCCAACCCTATGTACCTTACACCAGTGTCCCACACCCTTACTAACCATTCCCACACATATTCTCCTGGTTTCTGTTTATACATATTAGAAAAATCAAGCAGTTCTTTTGGAGTGCAGCGTACTTCTCCCTGGGTCACAAATTGTACTTCACCTTTTAAGGCTTGCTGGGACTTAAAATCTAGTTACAGGTCTAGAAGCAATAATTGGTGATGTTTCCTGGGAACATTCAGCATTGTCTTGAAAGACATCTATCTACCTTAGGTGATACCCCAGGCAGTGCCTCAGGCACCCTCTCAGCAGGCACAGTTGAGTTCATCTCATCAAGAGTGGGCAGAGAAGATGCTTTTACTGATCATGGAATAATCTCTTCAGATGGGAGGGGTGGTGCTGTTGGCAGGAGTGATTCAATGGAATTCACGTGTTTTATGTCCCCAGCTTCCTGATGTCCCCAACCCAAGTTTCAGGATCCCATTTCTTCCCAATCAATGCCCTCAGTTTAGCATCAGACACCATTCTAGGTTAGGACTTTAGCTGGCATTGTAATTCAGCTGCTCTTACAATAAGAGTCTGGATTTGCTTTTTAGCAATATCAGCTCTGCTAATACAGAAAATTAAACTTTCTTTCAGGGCACAAATGGAAACTTCAGAGTCTTTTATGGGGTGCTTTAGCTGTGACTCCTTAGCCCTGAGCACATCTTTTTGTTTTACTACTTGGTCTATTATTATTGTAAGTAATACTAACCAACTAGCTTCTCTATATTTCTCATCCTGACAAAATTGCAGCACAGTATCATACATATGATCACCCAGAGCCTTGCTTCTCCCCAATACATGATCTATTGGTGGTAATAGTTTGTGTATTAACATAGCCACCTCACACCATGGGTTAGCAGCACTCTTTCTTACCTTCTTTACTAGTGGAGGCAGAATTACTAGTGCCTTTAAAAGTAGTCAGACTTGAGAAACAATTTAGAAAACTCATCCTAGTGATTTTACTTCTCTAGAATCACTCTCACTACCAAATGTCTTAGACTGGGTTCTCTAGAGAAGTAAAACCAGTGAAACTTACATAAAAGTTTATATATATATCTATATACACATATATGGAGTCCTGGTGTGGCATTGTAAAGTCATTTGAACTGCAAGGTCAGTGGTTCAAGCTCACCAGCCCCTCCTTGAAAACCCTATACAGGGTCACTATGGGTCAGAATTGACTCAGTGGCACTAAACAACAACAACAACAACAACAACAATATACACACATATATATACACACACACACATATATATATGGAGTCCTGGTGTGGCGCTGTGGATTAATGCGCTGGATTGCAAAGTCAGTTTGAACAAGATCAGCAGTTCAAGCTCACCAGCTGCTCCTCGGAAACCCTATACAGGGTCACTATAGGTCAACAGCACTTATTTGTTGTTGTTATGTGCCGTGGAGTCAGTTCTGACTCATAGCGACCCTGTACAGGGTTTCTGAGGCTGTAAATCTTTATGGGAGCAGAATGCCTCATCTTTCTCCCGCGGAACAGCTGGTAGTTTCAAACAGCTGATATATATATATATATATATATATATATATATATATATACCTCAGAGTCCTGGTGTGGCACTGTGGGTTATGTGCTGAACTGCAAAATCGGTTTGAACCGCAAGGTCAAGGGTTCAAACTCACCAGCCACCCCTTGAAAACCCTATACAAGGTTGCTATGAGACAGAACCAGCTCAACAGCACTTAACAACAACATGTATATGTGTGTGTGTATATGTGTGTGTGTGTGTGTATATATATATATATATATATATGTTATTGTTAGGTGCCATGGAGTCGGTACTGACTCATAGTGACCCTATGCACAACAGAACGAAACACTGCCCAGTCCTGGGCCAACCTCACAATTGTTGCCACCCTTGAGCCCATTGATGCTGCCACTTTGCCAATCCATTTCCCTTGGTGTCTTCCTCTCCTTCTCTGACCCGCCACCTTAACAAACAAGATATCCTTCTCCAGTGACTGGTCTCTCCTGACAATATGCTCAAAGTATGAGAGACGAAGTTTGGCCATCCTGGCCTCCAAGAAGCACTCTTGCTGCACTTCTTCCAACACAGATCTGTTGGTTCTTTTGGCAGCCATGGTACTTTCATATTCTCCTCCAACACCATAACACTCTCTCTCTCTCTCTCTCTCTCTCTCTCTCTATATATATATATATGAAGAGAAATTTGTATCAAGGAAATGGCTCACAATTGTAGAGGTCGGAGAGTCCCAAGTCCAGGTCAGTTGAGTCAAGAGGCCAGGTGAATCATAATCATCAGGTGGGCCTGGCAGGAAGATAGGCAGACAAAATACAGAGCAGGCCATTTGCACAAATTCAAGAACCAGAGGTTGGAAGATGATCCAGATCCAGCAGAAAAGAGAGTGAGTTTTTCCTGCAGGTCGATTATATGAGGAGCAGACCTCATTCCTTTCCATTTAACGGCTGCTCATAGCCAGTCATCATAGAGTTAACTATGCCTGTATTAGATCTCACCATGGGGATAACCACATGTCAACTGCCAAACCATTGGGAATCCTGGCCCAGTCAAATTGACACAAAACCTTAACTATCACAAATGTCCAACCTATTTCTCATTTGCATGCTATCATTCTTTCCCATTTTTTTCTTCCTGATTACCTTTCTGGCTTTTGCAGATATCATGGTAAAGAGACCCCGTGTGTTTCTCATCTCCGCAGTAAGTGGTAAATCTAGATGTCTTCTGCATTGACCTTGTTTTTAATCAATAATCCACTCACAAACCTTTATGGAATCCCAATTTAGTGCTGAGTGCTGGGGAGAGGTGGGATGAGGGACTAGCAAATCCTAGCAAGTATGTTACCACTGTGCCCGGGGCAGATATTGCTTATTGATCACAGCACTTCTTGCTGTTGAGCCTGGAGGGATGCAGCTCAGAATTCTTCTGAACACAGCTCCAGGGGGCCATTGGCAACCAGTTGGTGTTGGCACATGAGCTGAGACCCATTTGCCCTTCCTTTTGCAGACCACTCCTTGCCCAGGATTGAGGTCAGGGTCAGGACCAAGATTTCCTGTGCCAAACTGTCCTTGTCCTGTCCAACCTTGTACTGCCTGTGCCCTGATTTCTTTGTCCTCGTTCTCAGCACCTGACACACAGGATGGGGAGAAGGCAGACAGGATCGTCTGTCTTCTCATCTCAGGTTCCTGAAAGGCTGCAATGACCTGGTTAGGGACACAGCTCCAAAGTGCCACGGTGCCTTTGAAGGAAGTTGTCTGGGCTGCAGCAGCATAGTGTGCTCCAGAGCCACCTCCATGCAAGACTTGAGACCCTATCCTGACATACACCTTCTCAGCATTGCCCTGGAGCCTGAAGACCACAGTTTCCCTCATCTGACATACTTGCTCCCCAAGTACTCACCGGGCACCCTTCCCAGGTCAAGGACAAGATTCCTTCCTAACCACTCTAACAACACAAACTAGCACCCCGAAGGGCCTCCCTGAGCAGGTACAGAAGGTCCCTGACTCATGCAGGGGAAGGAGATGTGTTACTGAGGAAGCACTGGCCTTGGGGTCAAACAAATTGGTGCTCAGTGCCAGTACTGCCTCTTGATCCTCAGATTTCTTATCTGTAAAACAAGAGTAATAGTAATAGTAAAAATGCTAACACTTATCTGGCAGACATATTTCAAAGACTGAGCATAATAATTTATTCTGTCCTTTAACACTGTGGTGCACCTACTATCCACCAAGCTCAGTCTTCAGCTCTAGGGAGAGCATACAAGTCATCAGGAAATGACCATGCACATCAGGAAACCTAGGGACTGTGGGAGCAGAGGAGCTCCTTGACCCTACCTAAGAAATTAAAAAAGGTTTCCTAGAGGAGGGACAATGAGCTAGCCAGGCAGCTAGTGGGTGGTGCACAATGGTTAATGTGTTCAAACTGCTGTCCTAAAGGTTGGGGGTTCAAGTCCACCCAGAGTCACCTCAAAAGAAAGGCCTGGTGATCTATTACAGATCACAGTGCTTTTCTGACTTAAATAGGGTTGCAATGAATTGGAGTCAACTCTACTGCAACTGTTATTGTGAATTATGTGGGTTTACATGGGAGAAGGTCAGTTTTACACTCATCCTATCGTATTTCATTTCATTGCAATGATTACAATCCTCTCCATGCTTCGTCAAACAATCAAAGGGTATACCCCACAGGCCTGCCCTCCCCCGCCACCCCCAGCTGTCAGCACACAACCCCTCTCCCTCCCTGAGTCCAGTGTCCCCAGCCACTCCATTTGTCCACGTCATCATGTCTGGAACTATTTTTGAGGAGAGAGAAGGGTTACATTTCTTTCATGGTACAGAGGGCATGAAAGTTGAGGGCCCACTCAACAACAGCAAATAACAATGATAATAGCAAGGGAAAGAGAGTTCCCAGCCCAAGGAGCTGCCTAAACAAAGGTTAGGCAGTGAAGATGGTATATGTGGAAGTGCCCGGCCCTGGGCCACAGTGTGTTTTAAAACTGCAAGGCAGAGAGGGGCCCAGACAGACTGCCCAAGGTGCTGAATGTGGAACAGATGAACTGGGTCTGGCATGTCCAGGGAGCTGCATTATTTACTGTCCCAGCTATAAAATATTTACACGGGCTTCCTGATGATTTATGGTGTTTGTTTTCCTACCTCCGGGCCCCTGGCAGGTAAACTGTGTGCCCTGCAGCTCACTCCTGGGAGAAGTCTTGTATACCAGCACCAAGCATCTAAACTGGGCCAGAAGAAGGGCTCCAGTCCAATGAGCCAGGCCATCCAGTAGCTCTGACCTCTTGAGATGTGTGTCCCACAGACCTGAAGCTATTTCCCTAGTGTCCCCAGGGCTGTCAGGAATCAGGGCTTGGAGAAAGAGATGCTGGCAGAGGCCCAGGTTGAAGAAGAGGTCAAATAAGAGCCAGAGCCAGACAATGGCCTGGATACTATGTGGCCTTAGGCATACTGCTGTGTGGCCTTAGGCAGAGTGCTAGACCTCTCTAGTCCTGTTTTCTCTCCTGAAAGATGAGGTTAACAACAGTACAGTGCTTTGATCAATGGATTGAGATTACATAGAGCAGGGTCCGAGTTCAATGACAGGAAGTTCAGAATTTTTACATGTTCACTTAAATGTCTGCAAAATGAAACACATAAACATCGATATCTTAGGCATTAGTGAGCTAAAATGGACTGGTATTGGCCATTTTGAATCTGATAACCACATGGTTTACTATGCAGGGAATGACAAATTGAAAAGGAATGGTGTTGC
>NW_006408868.1:2104883-2107484 GCF_000296735.1 Chrysochloris asiatica | reverse complement strand
AGTGAGGTTGGCCCAGGATCGGACATTGTTTCGTTCTGCTGTGCCTGGGGTCGCTATGAGTCGGTTCCGACTCAGTGGCACCTGACAACAACAACAACAACAACATGTTTGTTCAAAGGCTGTCTGTCTGCTAGAGGTTTCCTATGTGTGATTCCACCCCTTTTCCCCCCCGAGACTGCCATACCTGAACTGCCTGGTCAGGGAAGCACCGGAAGTCCTCTCCTAGGAGGGAGACTCTTGTGAATCTCTCTTGAAGTCTTTCTAGAAATCTTCTAGAAACTGACCCATTCTTTAGTTCCTTTCTGGAAAGGATGAAAGGAGGAACACTAGGCAGCGGGAGGGAGTTGGGGTGGGCTTGGCTTGGGGGAGATACCCAAGAGGACCAGGTCAGGTGTTGTCTTCTGCTCCCTTTAGGGAAATGTGTCCCTTTGCTTGGAAGATGGTGGATCCCCTGGCAGCAGGTCCCCAGGTTCATGAAGATAGGGCTACAGGGAAAAGAGGGCACAGGCCTGAGTGGCCTCCAGCTTGGGACCCCAGAATGGTGAGGTCAGAGATTCCTGAAAGGAGCTTCTGAGAACCGAGACTAGGACAAGCATAAGAAATCAGCCCGCATGCCCAGGGCCTCCTTTCAGGACCATCCTGGACAAGCCTGATCAAATTTTGCAATGAGCAAGATGGACACATTAAGGCCAGAGAGAGAAGGAATGAGGTCATATAGGATCAGAATTGCCAAAAGAAGCTTGAGAAATTTTTAATCGTTGTTCAAAGAGGCATAGTTCCATAGGTTTCAAAGAAACCATCTTGTTCGATGCCTTGCCATGCTACACAGAAGGAAAATGTTCCCATCCTGAGCCGGTTTGCTTTGAATAATTCTTCATCTTTTACCAGCTGGGAGCCATGGTGATGCTGTGGCTAAAGCGCTCAGCTGCTAACCGAAATGTTGTCTGTTTGAACCCACCAGCCATTCTACAGGGAGAGATATGTGTCAGTCTCCTTCTATAAAGTTCACAGCATTGGAAATCCTGGGTCAGTTGTACTCTGTTCTGTTTGATTTGGTTTTGGGTTTTGCCTGCTCTGATCTTTGTCAATAACAGAGGGGCCAACCCCTGCAGGGTGGATTCCTTACACTTTCAGGTAATATGGTTTGGCCTATGAGGGCTTTGTGTTGTTGTTATTGTTAAGTGCCGTCACTTTGAATCTGACTTATAGTGAACCTGCGTAGAGTTTCTGAGGAGCAGTTGATGGGTTTGAATTGCTGATCTTGTGGTTCGTAGTCCAGTGCTGATGCATAGTGCCACACCAGAAGTCCTTATGAGGGACACTGGAGAAAAATTCGAGGGGAAATTTAAGTTTCTGGTTGTTGCTGCATCTCCTCTGTAGCTACGGTCAAACCCAATATGATTTTAGCTTCTGCTCTGGCAACATAGTGGTTACAAATCGGGCTGAGAACCGCAAGGTCAGTAGTTCGAAACTACCAGCTATTCTGAAGGAGAAAGATGAGGCTTTCTGCTCCCATAAAGATTTATAGCCTTGGAAACCCTGTACAGGGTCGATATGAGTTGGAACTGACTCCACAGCACACAACAACAACAACAGGTGGTCCACGTTATTGAAAATATCATGGCTTGGGTCAGGTGCACCTTAGTCCTCAAGCTGACATCTTTGCTCTTCCACACTTTTAAAAGGTCTTGTGCAGCAGATTTGCCTAATGTAATACGTCGTTTGATTTCTTGACTGCTGCTTCCATGCGTGTTGATAGTTGATCCAAGAAGAATGAAGTCATTGACAACTTTAATCTTTTCTCCATTGATAAGAATGTTGTTTATTGGTCCATTGGTGAGGATTTCTGTTTTCTTTACATTGAGATGCAATTCATACTAAAGCTCTTTAGCATTAAAGTGCTCTTTGATCTTCATCAGTAAGTATTTTAAGTCCTCTTCATTTTCAATAAGCAAGGTTGTATCATCGGCATATCGCAGGTTGCTCATGAGTCTTCCTCCAATCCTGATGCCACATTTTTTTCATATAACCCAGCTTCTTTAATTATTTGCTCAGGTTGAATAAGTATGATGAAAGAATAGAACCTTGTCACACACCTTTCTTAATTTTAAACCATTCAGTGTTCCTATGCTTTATTTGAATAGCTGCCTCTTGGTCCATGTACAGATTCCTCATGAGCACAATTAAATGTTCAGGAATACTCGTACTTCACAATGTTGTCCATAGCTTGTCATGATCCACACAATCAAAAGCCTTTGTGTAGTCATCAAAGCACAGGTAAACATCTTTTGATATTCTCTGTTTTCAGCCAAGATCTATCTGATATCAGCAATGATACGCCTTGTTCCACGTCCTCTTCTGAATCTGGTTTGAACCTCTGGAAGTTCTCTGTCAATGTATGCTTGCAGCCATTTCTGTATTACCTTTAGTAAAACTTTACTCACATGGGATATCAAAGAGATTTACGCATTCCTTTGGGTCGCCTCTCTTTAGAATGGGCACAAATACAGATCTCTTCCAATCAGTCGGCCAGATAGTTGTCTTCAAATTTTCTTGGCATAGATGAGTGAGTGCCTCCAGTGATGCCTTACTTTGTTGAAA
>NW_006408868.1:2084434-2104177 GCF_000296735.1 Chrysochloris asiatica | reverse complement strand
ATGGATTGACAAAGTGGCAGCATTAATGGGTTCAAGCGTGTCAACAATTGTGTGCTTGGTCCAAGACCGGGCAGTTTTTTGTTCTGTTGTATATAAGGTCACTATGAGTCGGTACCAACTTGAAGGCACCTAACAACAACAACAACATGCAAATCCTAAACAGCAGTTTCAGCTATCACACTGGTGGTGGTTATATGCCTCCAGTGGGGTCAGTTCTGAATCATAGTGACCCTGTACAGAGTTTCTGAAGCTGTAAATCTTTATGGGAGCAGAAAGCCTCATCTTTCTCCTGGAGAACAGCTGGTAGTTTCAAACTGTTGACGCTGTTTAGCAACCCAATTAGTAACCACTACGCTACCAGAGGACCTCAGGGCATAACAGGAAAAGAGGAACCACTCTAAGTATTTCAAGCACAAAGAATAGGATTCAGTGAATCGATTACACCTGTGATGAAAGAGCAATGAAGCCATCCTGGGGATTGCTAGGCAGCTCGGGGATAGGAGCTACCACAAGCTGCTACCACCCCAAGGTGAGAGAGACAATTGGAGCAGGCAATGATGTGTATGAGCCACTCTTTGAGATTTCCCTCCTCAGAACCTGGCAGCTTGCTGGGTTTCCCCCACCATATTTCTTAACTTGGTGTTTGTGGCAGGAACTTCCCCATTGAGTACACACTTCCCTCCATCAGCTGCAGCACTAGGGGGCTCAGCTAACTGGAAAATCCACTGCTTCCTCTGCAGCTTGTTTGTGAGCTTCAGAACTTGGGACCTGTTCCTACAGGGTCCACAGGGAGAGCCATGTGCCACAGGATCCTGTGCACCAGGGACATAGTGAGAGGGCTGAGGAATGAGGCCCTTTGAGCTATGCCCTGAACCCAAGAAGCTGAAATCTCCATTCCACCATCTAGACTCCAAACATTACTAGTCCTGCAGGGTCTTGAGGTCAACTTTCAACCAACCAATGGACGCACAAGTTTTTGTTAAGCACCTGTTTGTTGTGTGCCAGGCAGGCAGTGTGTTATCTTGGTGTGACCTAACTTCAATCCTATGAGGGTCATATTATTAAATAAGCCCATTTTATAGATGGGGACACGGAGGCTCTGAAAGGTCTAGTTGATTCCCCGAGGTCCCTACCCTAAGAGGGGTCTGTCCTAGTTTATATTTATTCTCGCGCAGCTCTAAGGTATGAACGTGGGGAATCTTTGGTATTTGCCATTTCACCAGTTGAGGTTTTAAGTATTTGGGAGTGACCCCAGAGGCTGGGGACTTTCTGTCATTTGGAGCACTACTGAGAAATGAATTTGAAACCGGCACAGGTCAAGGCTAGTGGCAAAATGAGGTCACTGATCTTGAGGCTTAAATGAGGTGACGCAGACTAAGGACTTCGCAGTACCTTCTGATGTTCCAATAAGCTCCCAGACATATTGGCAGATAGCCCCTGGGGGACTATCAGGTGCTAGGGTCAGGTTACCTGCACCCCTTCTACAACTGCTAGATAGATAACAGTTAGATAGAGCCAGTCGCTTTAGCTCCCTGAGCTGTAAAATGAGATAAATAATCTGGACCTTGAAGGGTTATCAGGAAGGATCCCTTGGTGGCACAATGGTTAAGTGCTCAGCTGCTAACCAAAAGGTTAATAGTTCAAAACCACCACCAACTCCATGGGACAAAAGACCTGGCGATCTGCTTCTGTAAAGATTATAATCAAGAAAGCCCTATTGGACAGCTCTACTCTGTCCTATGGAGTCCTGATATAGTGCTGCAGGATAATGCACTTGGCTGCAAGGTTGGTTAGAACCACAAGGTTGGCAGTTCAAACTTACCAGCAGCTCCTTGGAAACCCTCTGCAGGGTCACTGTGAGTCAGCATTGAGTCGATGGCAGTTAACAACAATTCTGTCCTATAGGGTCGCTGTGAGTCAGAATCAGTTTGACAGCACAGCAGCACAGCAAGAGTTATTGTGAAGCCTGTGCATGGAAAGAGACCTATCCTCCTGGCACACAGTATGTGCTGTTAGGACACTGAGGTGGCTTGTGGCCAGTGCACATGGACTATATTGAAGGTCATGAGTTGTTAGGAGCTTCTAAGGGCTGGTAGGGTGATCTCAGGGGGCCAGGGAGACCTTTCCTGGAGGAGGGTCCACAACAGTGACCTGTGAAGGTCAGGTGGTAGGAGGGGATAGGTGTGTGTTCAGGAGCTCTGGCATTTGGTACCATACAACTTGGGTTCAAAAGGCAACTCTGCCCTGTTTTTGGTGACCTTACATAAGTGATTCCAATGAGGCCTCACTTTCCTCATCTACAAGATGGGAGTGATGCCAATGTCCATTTTCTAAGGTCTGTTGAGGGGAGGCCAGGTGTGTGCCTGGCACATGTTGAGTGCTTAGTAGACAAAAGCGCCTCCTATTATTTAATATCAAGGAGCTCTGGTAGCGTAGTGGTTACGAAACGGGCTGCTAACCTCAGGGTCAGCAGTTCAAAACTACCAGCTGTTCTGTGGGAGAAAGATGAGGCTTTCTGCTCCTGTAAAGATTTATAGCCTCGGAAACCCTGTACAGGGTCGCTATGAGTCAGAACCGATTCCACGGCACAGAACCACCACCATTATTTAATATCAGCAGCTATAGTTATTTTTGTAAGGCCGGACCGAGCTTCAGGCCACAAGTTCAGTGGAGGGAGATGGCTCCTCAGAGAGCCCAGTGGTAATTCTTGAGGCCCCCAGACAGTGGTGTCGCTGGGGTTGGTGTCACCCGCTGTGATAATTCATGGTGTCACCCTCTTCCCTCCATGGACCTCCTTGTGTATTAGACCATACAGAATCCTCAGTAATCTTTATTCTCCATTTAATCCCACAATCATAGGAGACAAATACAGTTGTATATTGCTTTCATGTAATATTTCTTAGATTATATGAATACTAACAACAAATTGTTTTGGAAGTATTTCTACATTGAATTACAACATTATTAGTTATAATACTATTAGTAACTGAGTGGGAGCTTTTAAAAGTTTTTCTCCTGCTTTGTTCTAAAAAAAAAAAAAAAATTATCGCTATAGATTCACAAATACTATTCACCAAAATATAGCTAAAACAGAAAATTCGACAAAATCTGTGACTATAAGAACAGGGGTAGTAACAATATAGTGTGCATGTAGTACTTGCAAGATGAGTCCACGTGATGCGAAGTGTCATTGTAATTGGGTGACACACCCACTTCTCACTGACTGACTGCCTTGTTATCCAACATTTCACATTTACAACAGCAATAAAAAAAATTACTACCCATCTACTTTGCACATTAATGATGTTCATCTGACAGTAACAAATGCCAAAGTAAGAGGAAAGAGTAACGCTGGCTCTGATGGTTAACATTATGTGTCACCTTGACTGGGCCAGGGTTCTTAATGGTTTGGCAGTTATGCAACAGTATAATTTGGCAGTTATGTAATGACATAAGTTGTCAATTAGGTAATGACATAACCATCCTCCATTTTGTGATATGATGTGGTCATTCTTCATTTTTGTATGACACCAATTTTCGAATAATGTCCTGGTCTTTGCAATATAAGCATATTGGTAAGTGAGGAGTAGGTGTAAGGACACTCTGACTAGAGTACATTAGAAACATTAATAAGTAAATGACATCAAGGCAAGTGCTCAGGTCCCCTCAGAGCAAACCCTCTTCCAAGACTAAGACTCAATGGGAATACATGCTCTGATTGGTGACCATGCTCATCACCGATAAGGGGAAGTGAGGGAAAAACAGCAATGAAGCTGCAAGCTAAGCCCTACAATGTTCAATAGACTCCTGTGAACCCGGGTGGAGACCGGGTTGGCCAACAGTGTGTCAAGACCTGGGGAATCTTGGGCTCAGAGTCAGTGACATAGCCACAGAGGACTAGAGTGGAGAGTGAAGCATCCAGCTGATAAGAAGAGAGGACATATGCACAAGAACACCCACACTTTCAGATAATACCCGCTTGACCTGGCTTCAATGACTGGATGATCAAAGATCAACTAGAAGAAGAAAGAAGAGGGGGAAAAAAAGAGTAATCTGATACAATATGATGAACTTGACCTACACCTATGGATGTAGTAACTCAAAAGAGGGAACAAATCTTTACAGCAAGGATCATTCCCACCCCTTCCATACACAAAGTAGACAGGGATGGGCAACTTGGACATTGGCTACCCAAAGTGGGGGTGGGGTGGGGGGGACCTACAAAGGCAAGAAGTGACTGGCTTACAAGCTTTCAAAAGGTTACCTAGATCCAGAGGACGTGAAGGAAGGTAGAATCTCCACTGAGTAGTATCCAGTCTGTCTGGGCGGGACTGGTTAAAGGAAATGCAGATAGGTCTCTTAAGATACAATAGTGAATAATTGTTATCAGGACTGATTGTGAGGGTTGGAAATGTAAATGTAGACGTTTTGTAGCAAGGAGGAGAGTGATGAACTTTTCAGTCTAGGAGCAGAGGTCCCTGGGACAATCAAGGGAGAAGAGTGAAGAGTGGGACCCTATCCAGAGAAGCAGTGACGTCAGAGATGTAGGCAGAGATGATGATGTGGAGCGATGGAGCAGCTGGGGACTTTAGACCCAGAGAGGGAGAGGGGCTGTGTGCTGATAACCCGGGGGGCAGGCTTGTTGGTTAATGATGCATGGAGGGCATTGTAACCATGGCAATGAAACGATATACAATAGGATGAATGTGTAAAGCTAATGTTCTCCCATGTAAACTATCCCATAATTCACAATAAAACATTAAAAAAAAAATTTTAATGAGCATAGCGTTTTAGCCTTGTTGATATATTGATACATGGAAGCTGCCTACAAAATTAACAAAATGTTAATTGTTGTTCCAATTAACTTGTTGCTGTTGTTAAATACCATTGGAGTCATGGTGGTTATGGGCAGTGGACTTGGTTCTGACCCATAGCGATCCTGTACAGGGTTTCCGAGGCTGTAAATCTTTATAGGAGCAGAAAGCCTCATCTTTCTCCCGCGGAACATAATTTCGAACTGCTGACCATGCTGTTCGCAGCCGGATTCGTAACCAGTCACCCTGTATACGATTTCCAAGGTGGGTTTGAACCACTGACTTTGTAGTTAGCAGTCCAATGCTAACCACCAGGATTCCTATAACTAACTACAGGGATATTTTTATTTCAATAGTACTTTTCTGCTGAAACACAGCACAAACATTTTATACGCAGTCATTATAATGTCATTGGCCTGTGACAGTGTCACATGGTTCAGTCCACACCCCCAACACCCTTCAGAGCCCATGGGCTTCCTTCCTTTGACCTTCTCTGATGGAGGGGCTCCTCTAGTCACCCAGGGGAGATTTTCCTCCATGGCCTCACATCAGAATGGGGATGAGGGAGTGACTGAAGCCCCTGACCTGTGGCCCTTCTGACTGCGCTAACTGTCCCTACAAGGTTGATTAGGAAATGAATCTACATACCAGCTGTGAGGAGTTGGATCTCCCAGCCCCACCTGGACTCCAGCTCCAGTGTCACTCTGCAGAGGCCTGACCACCCCTGCTGAAGTAGGTCTCAGGATCATATCACCCTACCTTCCTGACTTCAGAGTACTTATGAGGATCTTGAATTATCTTATCAATTGAGTGACTGGTTTCTGGCCCATCTCCCCACACTGATAAGGGAGTGTTCCTTGAGTCAGGGTGCTTGTCTGTATCTTAGAGTCAGTACTTAATATTTACTCAGTAAATAGTTGTTGAATGAAAGAATGAGTGAGTGAATATGTATGTATCTTGGTGGAAGACCTGAGAAGAACACTGGACAAAGATGCAGTAGGCCCAAGGTCCATGCCTGGCCTTGTCCTGAGTAGTTATGTGATCTGGACCTCAGTCACTCCATTTGTACCATGAGGCCTTCGAAGAGATCAGCTCCTAGACTTCTTTAGGCTCTGACATTCTATGTCTCCACAGGGCTCTGTGACTCTAGGAAACAGCTTTGGCCAACGTAGCAGGAAGTCTTCATGACAAATGTCTGTTTTGAAGTATGTTCTCAGACTGGCTGTGTCAGGCCAGTGACTAAGCCCAGAGAGTTCTCCCTTTGCTTGGAACCGCCTCCCATAGTATGTGACTCAGAGCACACATACATAATATATTCACCATGTCACACACAGGAGTACACATACACTCACATGCATGTACACATGCAGCCTGCAAATGCACACTCTCATATCTGCAGGCACACCCTATGTACACTAACACATACACACTTGCCACACAACACAGGTGGTTATGTATGTTTGCTCTCACATACACACTCACACATGGCCACATATACACTTGCATGGAACACATGCACAGGCAAACACATGTGAACTTATCCAATACTCACACATTCATTTGCATGTACCGTCACATACACATTCACTTCTACCTACTCAAGTTCACTCATATATTAACACTCGTAATTATTTGCATTAATACACGCTTATGCACTCACCTTCACACTTGCACAGGATCACATACTTTCACACTCACTAGTAGTCTCATACATGTACTCACACTCAATTTGTGTGAACACACCATCACATATGAATACATAATGTACTGTAGTATATACACCCACACACACACATGCAGATCCACACTCATATATACATAAGTTTATTGTCACATATGCCACACATGCAAGGAGTTCTGGTGGACTGCTAACTATGAAGTCAGCAGTTCAATCCCACCAGCCACTCTAGGGGTGAAAGATGAGGCTGTCTGCTCCTGTAAAGATCTATAGGCTCAGAACCCTATGGAACAGTTCTACTCTGTCTTACAGGGTCATGAATTGGAAGCAATTCAAAGGCAGTGAGTAGGTTTATACCATGCATGCACACACCAATGTACACATACACACTATTACAGTCATAAGCACAGACTTATACTCACGCATGCACTCAAACTTACGCTCACCCTTTGCTGCATAAGCCCACCCTCTGCTGCTCTACAACTCCTCCTCCAGAACCCCCTGGGCCTGGCCCCATCTGCTGACTGCTCCTCCTCCCTTTCCTCTTTCCTTTCTATTTATTTTTCTGAGCCAAGATGAACATATTTGGAGATGGATCTATTTTCACCCTATCTGGACACATATTTCCCGTTGCCCATGAGCTTGGCAGATCAGTATGCTGGTTCCTGGCTGCTGGTGTGGTGGCTAGGAATGGGAATAATGGGGGTCTGAGAAGATGCCTGAATGGACAGCAGTGAGCCACAAAGGCAGAAGGGCTATTCAGGATGGTCTGGTCACCCAAGCTAGGGCTGATGCTTCTGAAACCTGAGATGTACACTGGGCAGGCATTGGGCTATAATGGTGATCACCAGGGATTGGCAAACTCTGGAAAGGGCCAGGTAGTAAGTCTTTTTAGTGTGGACCGCCCCTTTTGGAGCAGAGTCTCTTCCTTCATACACATGCTCTGGTGGACAACCCTGGGAGACAGAGCAGAGTGAGCCTTCATGCCTCAAGCAGAGCCCCTTAGCTTTGTGTGTCCCACCACCTGGTAGGTCTGGCACATGGCAGGTGCTCAGTAAATGTTGGCAAAAATCAAAAGAATAAAAAAATGGGCAAAGGATTTGAATAGACACGTCTTCAAAGAAGATATATAAATGAATGACTAAAGAAATGCAAATCAAAGCCACAGAGAGACAACACTTCACACCCACTAGTTTGGTTATAACAATAAAAAAAAAAAAAAGATGGAAAATAACAAATGTTGGTGAGGATGTGGAGAAACTGGAACCCTCATGCACTGTTGAGGGGAATGTAAAATGGCACAGCTGCTTTGGAAAATAGTCTGGCAGTTTCTCAAACAGTTAATCATAGTCACCAAATGACCTAGCAATTCCTCCTCTACATATGCTGATTTTGTCTTTGCTAAGGATTTTAGAGGGGGGTCTATGGATGGAGTCCTGGTGTGGCGCTGTGACTTAATGCACCAGACTGCAAGTCATTTGAACTACAAGCTCGGTGGTTCAAGCTCACCAGTCACTCCTTGGAAACCCTATGCAGGGTCGCTATGGGTCGGAACCAACTTGACAGCACTTCACAACAACAATGGATGGTGCAAATGGTTAAGAGCTTGGCTACTAACTACAACAAGGTCAGCAATTCAAATTCATCCAGAGGTACCTCAGAAGAAAGGCCTGGTAATCTACTTACAAAAAGGAGTTATCCTCCTACTCACTGTTGTTGAGTGGATTCTGACTCGCAGCAACTCTATAGGACAGAGTAGAATTACTCTATAGGGTTTCCAAGATTTTAAATCTTTACAGGAGCAGACAGCCTCATCTTTCTCCCGCAGAGTGGTTGAAATCACCAACCTTGCCGTTAGTAGCTCAATGCTTAACTGAAAGGTTACAGTCATTGAAAACCCTATGGAGCGAGTTCTCCTCTCATACTCATGTGGTCACGAATTAGAATCTACATGATGGCAACTGGTTTGGTTCAAGAGCTTTAGAATACATAGTACCTATATTCAAATTCTGGTACACCATTCACTAGCTGTTTGCAAGTCCTTTAACCTCTCTGAGCCTCAGTTTCCTGGTCTGCAGAATGGGAATAATAATAATGTCCATTGTTAGGGCTGACTTGGGAATTAAATGAAATTACAAAAGTCGAGCACCTAACACAGTACCTGGCATATGGTATGGGCTCCACAAACGTGGACTATTTAGTGTTATAACTGTGTTCTCGTGTCCAGGGATACCTGAGGAGCAGAGCCTTGAGGTCTTACTGCCAGAAGGAACGTTGATGGTTCTAATGGTAACCCTCTGGGTAGCAGGAAGCCTTGGTAGGGGTGGATCCTGCTTCAGGATGCCTTGCCACCTAGTGGCTGGTGTGTGGGGCTGTGCCACCCATGCTACCTAGTTGAGGTCCTCAGCCCCACTTGTCATAGCTTCCACCCTGCATCCCCGCCCACTGGCAGTCTCCCTGCTGTCTGCTGCCTTGGGAGTCTAACTGGTCTGGCACCAGTCCTGGCATTTTCCTCCAGCTTTGTAATAAAATAGCTGGCATAGACCAGATTTACCTGGCAGGAAGGCTGCCTGGCACAGAAAGCAGAAGACAGGGTGGTGTTTACAAAAAGGATCACTTGCTCCCCAAACCAGGTGACCCCTAGAAGACAGCTGTCATTCCTTTTCTTTCCTTTCCTAGTCCTTCACCATTCATTCAATATTTAAATGTGGACTATGTGCCAGGCGCTGGGCTATTAGGGTGATCACCAGGGATTGGCAAACTCTTTCTGTAAAGGTCCAGCTTTGTAGGCCAAATGACTGCTGTTGTAGAAAAAAACTAGCTATGGTGTTCTTGTTAGGTACCATCGAGTCAGCACCGACTCATAGCGACCTTATGCACAGCAGAATGAAACACTGCCCGATTCTGGGCCAACCTCACTACCATCCATCGATGCTGCCACTTGGCCAATCCATCTCGTTGAGGGTCTTCCTCTTTTTCTCTGACCCTTAACCATACCAAAGACGATATCCTTGTCCAAAGTATGAGAGATGAAGTTTGGCCATCCTGGCCTCCAAGGAGCACTCTGGCTGCACTTCTTCCAAAACAGATCTATTGGTTCTTTTAGCAGCCCGTGGCACTTTCAAATATTCTCCTCCAAAACCATAACTCAAAAGCATCAATTCTTCTACGGTCTTCCTTATTCACTGTCCAGCTTTCACATGCTTATGAGCTTATTGAAAATATCATGGCTTGGATCAGGCGCACCTTAGTCCTCAAGCTGACATCTTTGCTCTTCAACACTTTAAAAAGGTCTTGTGCAGCAGATTTGCCTAATGCAATATATCATCTGATTTTTGACTGCTGCTTCCATGAGTGTTGATAGTTGATCCAAGAAGAATGAAGTCCTTGACAACTTCAGTCTTTTTTCCATTGATAAGAATGTTATTTGTTGGTGCAGTAGTGAGGATTTTTGTTTTCTTTACATTGAGATGGAATCCATACCACTGCACTAGGTGGGCTGCTCTTCTACCTTTTTGAAGCTCAGGGGCCTAGTCAGAGACACATATTCTAGTCTCTTCACTACAAAAGCAGACCTTGCTGACAAGTATAAAAGGGTACAAAGTGCTTTAGGGGTAGGTGCTGACTTGGAAGACAGTGGGGCCTGGGAGGTGGCAGAGGGGTGCTGTCAGAGAAGACACACTGGGCAGAGAGGACTACAGGAGGGAAGGCCAGTAGGGCAGGGCTTGTTTGGAGAATGTTAAGGACCCCAGAATGGCTAGAGCCTAGAATGTGTTGGGAAAGGTGCCTGAGAAAGTAGGTTGAAGCCAAATCATGGAAAGTCTCAAAAGAAATTAGGAAAGACTGTATGTCCTAGGATGTAGTGCTGTGGGCTAATGTGCTGGACTGCAAAGTTGGTGTGAACCACAAGGTCAGCAGTTTAAGCTCACCAGTTTCTCCTTGGAAACCCTATACAAGGTCACTACAGGTTGGAACTGACTCAACAGCACTTAACAACACACTAGATAATAGAGACACCTACAGAACAATAGCTGACTACATACATTGGATGCTTTTTGTCTTATAAAGCGCTTCCTGTGCATTCTTTCATTCCACAATCATAACTGGCAGCATGCAGGAAAGAGCAGGAAGCTTAGGATCAGAAGTCGGGGGTCCACTCTACGTGGGTGGATTTTAACAAGTCACTTCACATTTCTGTGTCTTACTTTACTCATCTCTGACAACAGGCAACAGGGTCCAATTCACACTGCTTTAGGAAAGTTTACACAAGACTAGACATGTGAAAATGTTAGATTCAACTTCTGGTCCTCAACTCTTCCTCTGTAAGATGGGAACAAATCCTGTCAGCTTAACTCAGGGGGTGGTGGCTACAATTTTGTAAGAGAAAGCAAAAATCTTATTAGCAAGGCAAGTACGTTGTTGTTAAAGTCTCATAGAGTCGGTTCCCACCCATAGTGACCCTGTATAGGGTTTCCAAGGAGTGGCTGGTAAGCTTGAACCACTTACCATGTCATGTAGTGCAAACCAACTTTTCAGTTCAGTGATTAAACCCACAGCACCACACCAATGTACTCTCCTTTAGCAGATGAGGATGGGGAAGTTAGTCCTTCTTGGTTAGTGGGCTGAGAGCCTGATGGTGGTGGTGGTTATGTGTCGTGGGGTCGGAACCAACTCATAGCGACCCTGTACAGGGTTTCCAAGGCTGTAAATCTTTACGGGAGCAGAAAGCCTCATCTTTCTCCCGCGGAACAGCTGTAGTTTTGAACCACTGACCTTGAGGTTCGCAGCCTGATTCGTAACCACTACACTACCAGAGAGCCTGATGAGAGGCTCTTAACTACTTAAACAGTATCTCTGAGTACTAATCATAGTTACTTATTGGGACAAGCTCGCTGAAAGACAGCAAAGACTGTGGCGTACGTGCCCTGACGGGCCTGAAACCGGTTCATTTTTATTGTTGTTGTTAAATGCCGTTGAGTCGATTCAGACCCATAGCGACCCTGTCTAGGGTTTCCATGGAGCGCTGGTGAGTTTGAACCGCCAGCTTTGTGGTTCAAACAACTTTGCAGTCCGGCGCATTAACCCACAGCGCCACACCAGTACTCCTTTAAAGGACCAGAGATTATTGCGCCCTGCCCCTAACATCTCAAAACCACCAATCAGCGAATCTGTCGTTTTGTGACGCTATCTTCCTACGACGGAGCTCGGTCGCGGCTGCGTTTCCCCGTGACAGAACCGGGATCCTGAAGCGATGGGCAGCCAGGAGGTGCTTGGCCAGGCGGCCCGGCTGGCCTCTTCCGGTCTCCTCATGCAGGTACCATCTGCTTGGCCGGCCTCCTGACTGTTCTGTATCTGGGATTCGCGGGAGGTAGTTCTGGGGCCTCTGAGAAACCGTCCTGAGCCATCCTAAAGTGGGCCTCGCTACAAAGGGGTCTGCAGGAGGTGGCTGCGGCGATGAGGGCGCGTCTTGGTGCTTGAGTTGGGATTCCTTTCACAGGCCTGACTGGAAGACTGCACACAAATCCATTTCTTTCTGAGCCTTTTCCCCATATGGCACTGTGAGAGAGGTCTAGTGTCGGGGAGCATTTCGTGCTTTAGAATCTGCTATATTTAAGGCAAAGGGTTCATTTCTTTTGGCTCCCACCCCTGTCCCACAAACCACCTCAGACTGACTCCCCCAGAATTCAGAGAGACTACCAAACGTTGGTTAGGCTGGTATGGATTAGAATCCTGCTTCCACCTTACACTGGCTGCACACGTGACCCAGGACAAATGACTTCACCTTTAGCTTCAGTTCCTGATTAGTAAAATGGGTAATAGTACCTAGCTCATAAAGTTGTTGTGAGTATTGATAAGATCATTCAAATAAAAGCATTTTAATACTATTAAGTAGCTGGCTGCATCTTCCTTCTGGCTGTGGGCCCCTAATTTCCATCATTTGTCAGAGAATATGGTAGATGCCAGTTGATCCAAATGGTATCTAAAGAGTCAACTGTAGAAGCTAGTCATTCCAAGTCAAGGGGCTCAGTTTCTCTATGTTGCGCTCCAGACCCTTTCAAACCTCGTCTACCACAGCCCTGAATTCTCCCACCCTCCATATTACAGAGACAGTGTCTGACATGCACATTAGGAGAAAGAACCAGGCTGACTTGGGCTTGCCACTTGCTAAATGCCTGCCCTTGGGAAAATCATTTGACTTCTTTGAACATCAGTTTCCTCATCTTAAATGAGAACTATAAGTCAGCCTCATAGGGTCATTAGGAAGAGTCGACGAAATCACATCTGGTAAGTGTGTGCTGCCGAGTCAATTCTGATTCATAGTGACACCTGTATGACGAATAGAACTGCCCTATGGGGTTCCTAGGCTATAATCTTTATGGGAGCCAATCACCAAACCTTTCCTTCTGTGGAGTTGCTGGTGGGTTCTGACTGCTGACCTTTTGGTTAACAGCCAAATACTTAGTCATTCATTGTGCCACCAAAATACCTGGCGTGTTACAAGTACTTAATAAATGTTGTTGTTGTTGTTGTTAAGTGCCTTCGAGTCGGTTCCGACCCATAGCGACCCTGTACAGGGTTTCCGAGGGTGTAAATCCTTACGGGAGTAGAAAGCCTCATCTTTCTCCCGCGGAGCAGCTGGTAGTTTTGAACTGCTGACCTTATGGTTTGCAGCCCAATTCGTAACCATTACGCTACCAGAGCTCCTTAATAAATGTTGTTAGTTGCCATCAAAGTTATTCCGACCCCTGGTGATCTCATATGTGCAGAGTAGAACCATATCATATAGGGTGCTCAAGGCTATGACCTTTTGCAAGCAGTCAGTCAGAGCTGTCTTTGGAGGCACCCTTGGGTAGATTCGAACAACTAATCTTTTGGCTAGTTGAGTGCTTAACCATTTGTGCCACCCAGGAACTTAATAAATGTTAGCTTTCCTAGTGTGGTGCTGTAGAATAAGCAAGGTCGGCAGTTCAAACCCACCAGCTGTTCCTTAGAAACCCTATACAGGGTCTCTATGAATCCGAACCAACTTGACAGCACTTTACAACAACATTTTTATTAAGGCAGTAATAATCCTGGTAGGATAATCACTGGACTGCTAATTACAAGGTTGGCAGTTCAAACCCACCAGTCACTACACTGAGTTGTTTTAAGTCAGAACTGACTCAACAGCACTTAACATGTTGATGTTTTATTGTGAATTATGTGATAGTTTACATGGGACAACATTAGTTTTACATTCATCCTATCGTATATCGTTTCATTACCATGGTTACAACCCCTCCATGCATCATCAACCAACCAAAGGGTATACCCTACAAGCCTGCACCCCGGTCGTCAACACACAGCCCCTCTCCCTCTCTGTGTCTAAAGTCCCCAGCTGCTCCATCTCTACGTGCCATCATATCTGCCTCCATCTCTGGCATCGCTGCTTCTCTGGGTAGGGTCCTAGTCTCCACTCTTCTCCCTTGATGGTCCCAGGGACCTCCGCTCCTCAACTGCAAAGTTAATCACTCCCCTTCTTGCTACAAAATGTCTACCTTTACATTTCCAACCCTCACAATCAGTCCTGATAACGATTATTCCCTATTTTATCACTAGAGACCTATCTGCATTTCCTATCATCAGCCCCGCCCAGACAGATTGGATACTACTCAGTGGAGATTCTACCTTCCTCCACACCCTCTGGCTCTAGATTTTTCATTTCTTCCTGAAAGCTTGTAAGCCAGTCACTTCTTGCCTTTGTAGGCCCCCCTCCCCCCCACTTTGGGTAGCCAATGTCCAAGTTGCCCATCGCCGTCTACTGTGTGTATGGAGGTGGTGGGAATGACCCTTACTATAAAGATTTGTTCTCTCTTTTGAGCTACTGCTTCCATAAGTATAGGCCAAGTTCATCAAATTGTATCAGATTACTCTTTTTTCCCCTCTTCTTTCTTCTTCTAGTTGAGCTCTGATCTTCCAGTCATTGAAGCCAGGTCAAGTGGGTATTGATCTGCACGTATGGGTGTTCCTGTGCATATTCCCTCTCTTCTTATCAGCTGGATGCTTCACTCTCCACTCTAGTCCTCTGTGGCTATGTCACTGACTCTGGGCCCAAGAGTTCCCAGGTCTTGCCACACTGCTAGCAACCAGGTCTCCACCTGGGTTCACAGGAGTCTATTGAATGTTGTAGGACTTAGCTCGCAGCTTCACTGCTGTTTTTCCCTTACTTCCCCTTATCGGTGGCAAACGTGGTCACCAATCAGAGCGTTTATTCCCATTGAGTCTTAATCTTGGAAAGGGGTTTGTCCTGAGGGGACCCAACCACTTGCCTTGATGTCTCCTGGTCGAGCAACTTGCTTGTTCTTGTAGTAATCAGTCAGTCTGCCTATGTTGTTTTGTATTTTTCCTGTCGGTCTTTCTTTCAAGAAATATCTTCTGTTCTTCTAGCCAACATAATGATTTTTTTAAACCATAAGGGATGAAATGAGATAATCCATGTAAAGAATATAGGAGTGCCTAGCATTCATAATTGCTTAATTGTTGTTAGCTGCCATCATTTTGACTCCAGTTCACGGCAACACTCACGGCAACCTCATGTGCAACAGAATGAAACATTGCCTGGTTCTATGGAATCTTCACTCGCCAGCATGTTCAAGTATATTGTTGTGGCTGCTATGCCAAGCCACCTCATCAAGGCTTTCTCCCTCCCTTATTGGCCCTCTCCTTCACCAAACATGATGTCCTCCTCTAGCAATTGATCTCTCATAACATCCAAGCAAGCAAGTCAGACACTGCTCTTTGTGAAGGTTTTCATTGGCTCATTTTTTAAAGTAGACCACCAGGCCTTTGTTTCTCATCTATCTTAGTCTGGAAGCTCTGCTTAAAACCTGTCCATCTTGGGTGGTAACACTGCTAGTATTTGAAATACTGGAAGCATAGCTTCCAGGATTACAGCAATATGCAAGCCACTATAGCACAACAAAGTGACAGGTAGGTAGGTGGTGTGGTGGTGGTGTGCCACCAAGTCAGTTCAGACTCAGAGACCCTGTATAGGGTTTCCAAGACTAAAAATCTTTACAGGAGCAGAAAGCCTCATTTTTCTTCTGTGGAGTGACTGCTGACCTTAGCAGCCCAGTTTATAATCCATTATGCTACCAGGGCTCCTTGGACTTCTGGTATGGTGGTAAAGGATCAGCACTGTACTGTGAACAAAAGGTTGGCAGGTCAAACCCACCACCTGCTCCTCTGAAACCCTATACAGGGTCGCTGTGAGTTGGAATTGACTCAACGGCACTTAACAGCAACCAGGGCTCCTTAATTAAGAGTATACCATTCAAAGAACCCTGGTGGCACTGTAGGTTAAGCATTGGGCTGCTAGCCACCTGCTCCATGGGGGAAAGATGAGACTGTTTGCACCTGTAAAGATTGTTAGTCTTGAAAACCTTAGGGAGCATTTGTACTCTGTTCTGTAGTCAATTTGATGGCGTTGGTTAATCATGTTAACTATTCTCATGGTGAGAGCCCTGGCCATGTAGTGGGTTACGCGCTGGGTTGCTAACCAAAAGGTCAGAAGTTTGATTCTATTAACTGCTATCTGCTCCTGTAAAGATCTACAGCCTCGGAAACCAACTCGATGGCACACCACCGCCACCACCACCACCATTCTCATGATGTATTTTTATATCTTAACCCGAATTTTACTTAACTTTTTTCCCCCCTCTTTTATTTTATAACATAAATAACTGTTTTGAGTTCATTGCTTTATCCATGCTGTTGATTGTTTAACTTGCTCCCCAGACTGGTTTTTTAAAAGAAAAATAAGCTGTAGTACAAAACACGTAGGACTAGGAATCAGGTGACCTTACCAGCAAGGTAAATAATTAATAGATGTGAAAGAGCTTTAATTGTGAATTAATTGATAGTTTACATGGCATAACATTGATTTTGCACTCAACCAATCGTATTTTGTTTCATTGCAATGATTACAATCCCTGAAAGAGCTTTTCTTAAACTGTAAAGTCCTTTACAAAAGAAAATGAAAACTGTTGCTTTTAAATTCCTCTTTGTGGAACAAATGCTGGGTGGCAAGAGTGACCTTAGAGTTTCATTAGCTGCAACCTTAGTCCAGACCAATTAGATATAGCTATAGTCTGGAACATTGTGTCTAAGACAGTGGTGACTGTAATTGTGAGGTTAACGTAAGTGTGTGTATGTGGTTTTGTGTTTTAATCTTGTGGCATGAAGCACGGTGGATCTGTAGGATAAGCACTGAACTGTGAACCACAAGTCAGTGGTTTGAGCTCACCAGTCCCTCCTCAGGAGAAAGATGAGGCTTTCTGCTCCTGCAAAGATTTACAGTATTGGAAACCCTGTACATGGTTGCTACGAGTTAGAACCGATTTATGGCACTTACCAACAATAATCTTTAAGCTTCTTGAGTGTTTTAATTCAGCCATATATGCTTTCTAGATTATAGAAAATGTAGTCGTTTTGCTGTTACATGTTATTTTGTAATAATTTCAGAGTTTATTCTGTTTTAATTATTTTTTTATCCAAGGGACATACATCACCTACCAACATTTTGAGCTTCTCACGTTTCTTGCGATACTGCTATCCCAGATGTATTGCATACTGCTGCTTATTGTTCCGGGACCTGTGTAACTGTGTGATTTTAAAGAAATGGGATTTACCCCACCAATCCTACCGCCAGAATCTACTTGGAACATACTCATATGTATGCTGTATAATTTTATTAAAATCCATATTACCTCAAAAGTTTTTTTTCCTCTTGATTTCAGTATGCCTTTTGGTACTGAAAATACATGGTATCAACATAAAATTCAAAACAGAGCCTGCCCAGTAAAGGTTAACTCTTAAGCTGATCATGTTAAAAACATGAATGCCATTCATTTGTCTGCATTTTTCAAAAATACCTTCACCTTTACAATCTCATTTGATCCTTTTCACCAACCCTGTGAGATGGTAGCCTCCTTTGCTAGAGGAGGAAATTGAGGTCTATAACAATCAGAAGACTTTGCAATGAATTACAGCTGAAAGGCGAGTCAGGCCTCTGAGCTTTCTCCATTAAGGAAGGCTCCATGAACTGACATCATTCTTCTAACACTGAGTGCAAATTTTCATGTGTGTGAATATACGTGCATGTTTCTAAGGAGAGACTACAAACCTTTCACTGGATTCTCAGAAGGTCACCTTAGACCTGAAAAGGTTAAGAATGTGATATCTTAAGCTTTGGAGACCTTGCCCCTCAGTGACACTTCAGGGATAATGTCATGTACCCTCCCTTCTTGATCATTACCTTTCCCTGGAGATTTTCAGACTAGTGGCTCCTTGGCATACTTTGAATTTTCCAGATTGTAGCCGCTCATGTGTAAGCCCTAGAATGCTTGACGCATAGTGATTTTTCATTTCCTCTGGCGGGCACTTGAATTACACCTGTGGTGTTGCTGGGTTGCACAGGGGGTGTTCTTTAGTGAGTGAGGCTTGTACCCAGCCAGCCACCCCATTTAACATCCCAGTCTAATTGCAACGCTATTGTTCTCTAGGGCTCATGGGAAGAATTCTTTGCTCAGGTGATTTTCTTGAACTGACAGCGTTTTAAAGTTTCAGGATGTATCTCCCTCCGTAAACGGCAATAGCTAGACTCCCCCTTTCCCTTTGGATTTTATTTATCTTATTATTGCAGTTGTCCTTTTAAAAGTACTTCATTTAAAAGGTATTTCAGCTCCTTTCAGGAAAGTGGCAGATATGTAGTAAACAAACACAACCTTTTCTGTTTTCTAATTGAGAAAACCGAAGTTCGGAGAGATTAACTCTCATTATTGAAATCCCTAGATAATACTAGGCAAGGAAGAAAGGGAAATTAGACTCGTGATTTCTAGTGAGTCTGCTATGCCTCGCTTGCTAAGTGTGTGTTATTGCTAAATAGGCTGAGGGTTTTCTGCTAGAGGGAGGGCAATGTGGACCACTACGTGGAGTTCTTTTTCTGCCTCCTGAAATGCCTGACTTTGAACATGAAAAAACTCACTATATCTCTCAGGGCTTCTTTTTTCGCATGAGTAAATGAAGGATATTTCCAGGTGCTTTCCTGGGTTCTTTGCTGCACAGGAGCCCCCCTGGAATGAAGTTTCAGAAGAAATGCAGACAGACTGAGCATTTTAGAGAGACCCGCCGTGGTCAGATTGCCATGTGCGTCATTACATCATATTAGGGAGAGCAGCTACATTAGTCTCATCTCAGCAAAGGAAATGCTTCAACACAATTTATTCTTACACAGTTTTTGTTCTTTTTCTGTAGGTGGTGTTTCGATTGATCACCTTTGTCTTGAATGCATTTACTCTTCGCTTCCTTTCAAAGGAAATTGTTGGCATAGTGAATGTAAGGTAAGAAGGATGTACCCTGGCTCCTTCTACAACTCACATCCCTAGTCAGCCTTTCTTCAAACTCTGTACTTGTTGCCCTCAGATTTGAGAAGCATGCATTTTCCCCAGAAGTGAGTGTTTTAGCAGTGGGCTGAAGAAAGACGTGCTGGGGAAAAGGAGGGTGGTGATGCAGATGACTGGGTGATGTTGCTTTTAATGGACCCATGGGGTGTTTTTCCATTAGCAACCTCCAACTGCACATTTCTCTGCCAGCTGTTCCGGTTTGCCTGCTCTTAGAATTCAGGGGAGGAGTGGGAGTAAGTCGTTGCCAGCCCCAATCTCAGGTATAATCCTGCTTTCTTGTCCTGCTGTCAGCAAAGGTAGCAGGAGTTCTGTAGTTTATGAGGATGTGCTGCATAATTGCAGGGCTGGAGCCACCACCTTACCTCCCTCTTTGGTACTTTCTGATGGGGAAACAGTAATCAGCATGAATGCACAAGTTCTTGTTGTGAATTCCTTGGTGGCTCCTGGAAAGCAGACTGCCTTTGTCTTTCAGACTCAGCTTGTCTCTTCTACAGTCCTGCTCACTCTTCATAAACACCCACACATGTTTTTCATGCCACAAAAGTATATGAAATGATGTGGATGCTTAGAGTAGCTCAACTCTCTCAGGTCTGTCTTCATGTCCTGATAAACAAGACAGTATGTTCCAGAAAGATTTCATGCTTAACACCATCAAACATACGTTCTTGGCTCTGTTCTCAGTGGCAGTTCTCAAATCTAGATGGGCAAATGAATCAGATGGGGTGCTTTGCACTAGACAGGGGTAAGGAGCAATCTGGGAATCTGAACAAGCTCCTGAGGTAAATTTGAAGCAGGGACTATATGTATA
>NW_006408868.1:2075977-2084202 GCF_000296735.1 Chrysochloris asiatica | reverse complement strand
TCTCTGGATCCAAAGTCCCCAGCTGCTTCATCACTCCACATCATCATCTCTGCCTCTATCTTGGGCCTCGCTGCTTCTCTGGGTAGGGTCCCGCTCTCGGCTCTTCTCCGTTGATGGTCCTAGAGACAGGGACCATATTTTGATAAATAGTATTTTAAATGCAAGAAAGAAGAGGGCTAAATGCTCTTAGGAACTCAAATTTTAAAGCAGTTTGGACTTTTCCCATCCTGCCTTTCCCGGATTACAGGTCTCTGCTTTGACAGCCTTGTCTGGACTTCCTGCATCTGCTTAAGATCTTCACATTTGCAGTGTTGGACAGAAACACTGTATAGCACGATGGCCCTTGAGTAACCCCAGAGACCTTAGCCTTGGGCCATTCTTACTCAAGACGTTGTAAAAGGGAAACCTTACCTGCTCCTTTTTGAGATGCTGGTAGGTCTAGTTTAGTGCTGCCATGTAGGAGGTACACAGGTAGGCCTTGCTGATCAGCGTTGCAGCCTCGGGAATGGTTGCCAGCCTTTATCAACCAGTTCCAAGATTCTCTTGGCCAAAGCCTGCAGTTGAGTAAAAGTCAGCCTTTCATACAGGGGCTGTGGAGTCGCCCAGAGTACCCTTCCTGTGTTGGGCCTTGGTCTTGTCCTGCTCACTTCATGATTAGAGCCACCGCTGCCTAATGCCATGAAATGTGTAGGTTTTAGGGGTGGAGGGGGCCGCTGCAGCAGTTTCTCTCCTGGGTATCCCTCGATGGAGGTGCACACACTCAGGTGTCCTTGTTAGGTTCCTGACTCTGGTGTTCACCTGAATTGGACTGGTGAGAAGTCCTGGAGGACTTGGAACCAAGAGTTTTTTTCCTTGCTGCTGCTGCCAAATTCCCAGTTCTTTCAAGTTAAAAAATCTAAAGACCTTGTTGATTTCTGCATTTCCTTTCAGATTAACATTGCTTTACTCAACCACCCTTTTCCTGGCCAGAGAGGCCTTCCGCAGAGCATGTCTGAGTGGGGGCACCCAGCGAGACTGGAGCCAGACCCTCAACCTCCTGTGGCTCACGTGAGTTGTGCTTTGGCAGGAGAGAATTTCACGAAGGCAAGTGTCAGCTAAACAGGCCTGCCTGCCTCAAGCCGAATTGATTTCCAGACTGTTTTCCAGCGGATTTCTGGGAGTTGGGCTTCTGACAGGAAGTAGAGCATGTCTGTGTTGAAGGAGCTCCTTGGCTCATTTCTCTCTATATGGCCAGGAGCAGAGAGGAAGCTCTGGGGTAGGGCCTTCTGGACTGGGTTTCTAGCTCTGTTGTACCTTTTTTGGAAGTGGTTTCTGCCATTCTTGATCCCAGCTCTGAGTCCCATTTGGCCAATGCCACACATATATTTTTTAATTCTTAAACTTTTTCTCCTATAGTGTCTTTTGAGCTTTAACAACTACTTCATATTTTCTGAAAGTCAAGAGTTTTCATTATATCTTCCTTCCCTTTTGTCAGGTTGATTTCAGTTATTTAAAAATTTTCCCTGAGACCAAGTACATTCACAGAAAAAACATAATGGCTCTTCTGCAATTAAATCCCTGCAGGGAGGACTGGCAGCTGAGGTTGCTTCCCAGTGTTGCCTTGCATAAGCCCTTGCTGTCTCATGGAAATGACTGTTACAAGGGCTGGTGGGTGTTCATTTATTAGAGAAATGCCTGTCACCACCCAGTCCTACTTCACTGTTTCTTCTTGCACAGGCAAGACTCTGTACACTGGACTGGTGGTTATTTGGGTACAAGAACCAGATGTATAGTGTCTGTCATTTATTCTAAGTAGATACACCAGACAGTTTCCCTGGGAGTTTTGCTTATCAAGTCAGTGCAACACTGGATAGTATAGGCCTTTTGGTTGGACAGATAGGGACTGAGTCCTGTTTCTATTATCTAGTGCCCATCAACCTGTGTTTCTTCATCTTTCAAATGGGGACAAGGACAGAGGATCATTGTGAGTTGTCAGTGAGCTAAAGAGAGTGAATCCCAGTGCCTGGCACAAAGTAAGTGCCTTAATAAGTGGTAGCTATTTTTATTAAGTCTGTATTTCTTTTCTGTTCACTGTCATTGTTCGGATGTGTATGTATATTTACTTTTAAATTTAACAGATTAAAAAACTATTTTTCCCTTTCTTTCAGAGTCCCTCTGGGTGTATTTTGGTCTTTGTTCTTGGGCTGGGTCTGGTTACAGTTGCTTGAAGTGCCTGATCCGAATGTCGTCCCCCACTATGGAACTGGAGTGGTGCTGTTTGGGCTCGCGGCAGTGGTGGAACTTCTGGGAGAGCCCTTCTGGGTCGTGGCACAAGCACATATGTTTGTCAAGCTCAAGGTTTGTGTGACTTTTGCTGTGAATGGGAACATGAGAAATAAGGGAATTTTTGTTTTATTTTCAGTGTTTAATGTAAGAGAATGATTTCTTTAGATTTACATCTAAATTATTTGGAAAAGGTAGCATGATCAGTTAAGTTCATTCACTAAAATTTGTAAGATGAACTGGGCTGACGTTATTTCTGCTATGGTGCTGTAGAATAAGCTCTGGACTGTTAACCATAGGGGCAGCGGTTGAAAACCAGCAGCCGCTCCACAGAAGAATGATGAGGCTGTTTGCTCCCACAAAGATTTACAGCCTCGGAAACCCTATACAGGGTTGCTATGAGTTGGAATTAACTCTATGGCAGTGGGTTTGATTAGACTATTGGTGAAAAACAGACTTACTAATTAGTAAGTGGAGTCTTAGTGTGGCACTGTAAGATAAGCACTGGACTGCTAACCACAAGGTCGGTGGTTCAAACCTATCAGCCGCTCCTCAGAAACCCTATACAGAGTTACTATGATTTGGAACTGACTTAAAGGCACCTAACAACAACAACAACAAATTTTTAAGTATTTAGTTTAAATAAGAATTTAGGAAAACTATAAATGCTCTTCAGATTTTCCTAGTGATCCTGTTTAGTTGTATGTTAACTCTTCACTTTAAATATATTATTTGATGTCTATGAAAGAATAAAAGTGTGGTTGGCTCCATACATAAGCACTAGACTGCAAACTACAAGGTCTGAGGTTCAAACCCACCAGATGCTCTGCAGGAGAAAGATGAGGCTTTCTGCTCTTGCAAAGATTTTGAAAAGCCTCTGAAACCCTATACAGGGTCACTATGAGTCGGAGCTGACTCGATGGCACTTCACAACAACAACAAAAGAATATATTTTAGTTCCTAGTGCTGTTATATAGGAGCCCTGGTGGCACTGTAGGTTAGACTGATAATCACAAGGTTGGTGGTTCAAACCCACCAGCCTCTCTGTGGGAGAAAGATGAGGCTGTTGCCTCTTGTAAAGATTTGCAGTTGTGGAAATCCAGTATTGGGTTCCTGTGAATCAGAATCGACTCAATTGCAGTGTGTTTGGTTTTGGTTTTGGAGTGCTACTATAACAGAAATACAACGAGTGTATAAAGAAATTTCTCAAAGATGTTGTTGTATGCTGTTGAGTTGATTCTGACTCCTAGTGACCCTGTAGGACATAGTAGAACTGTCCTATAGGATTTCCTAGGCAAACATCTTTACAGGAGCAGACCTCTCTGGTTCTTTTGTCTTTCAGAGCATGTGGTAGATTCTAACAGCAACCTAAAAGTCGAGTGTTTAACCTTTGTGCCACCAGAGATCCTTTTCTCACAGTTAGAAGAAACTCTCCATTGGCTCTGGGGGAAGGTTCTTCTCTCTTTTCATCTTCTATTCCTTGGTGATCTCCATGTGGCATCAGCCTTCCTTAGTTTGTTCTTGCTTGCTTCTGTGCCTAAGCTGTTCCTTTTATGTCTCAAAAGCGATTATCTTAGATAGACATGCAATGCAAGGTGGACAGGTGTGGAAAGGAGAAAACCTATACATACACATATATATACGTTTAACAAAGGTTATTTCTGCATGTATTTACATATGCTACAGATATTTTTGGAGTCTGGTGTGGCACTGTAAAATAAACTCTGGACCTTAAGGTCAGTTTGAACCACAAGCCCAACAGCCATTCCATAGAAACACTATTCAGGATTGCTATGAGTCGGAAATGACTCAACAGCACTTAACAAAACCACAAAACCAAACATTAATGAAGATAGTAGAGCATTGCTGTTGTTCTTCTTGTTGTGAAGTGCGCTCGAGTAAGTTCCAACCCATAGCGAACCTGTATAGGGTTTCCAAGGAGCGACTGGTGAGCTTGAACCACTGATCTGATGATTCAAAGTGACTTTGCAGTCTGGTACATTAACCCACAGCGCCACACCAGGACTCCATAGTAGAGCATACAGGGGTCAAATTTATGAAATCTTTTTAGCCTTAAGAAAACATTGAGGGAACGAGTCACTGGACCTGGGTGCTCAAGGCCATAGTCTCAGGGGACATCAAGGTCAATTGGCACAACTAGCCCACAAAGACAATGTTCTACATCCTGCTTTGTGTGAGTAGGACAGACTGCCATCTGTTCATGGCAAAGAAGAGTGAAGAAAAGAAGAGACGCATTTAAACAGTTACTCAAAAGGACTGTGGACTGTGAGCATGCCAGCCTCCACAAGCCTGAGATTAGAACTAGACTGTGCCTGGCTACCACTACTGACTGCATTGTTATGTGTTGTTGAGTCGGTTCCTACTCATAGCAAACCTATATAGGGTTTCCGAGGAGTGGCTAGTGAGGTTTGAATTACTGATCTTGCGTTCAGACTGACCTTGCAGTCCAGTGCATTATCGTGCAGTGTCACACCAGGACTCCAAGAGATTATGTGTATTGTTGTTTTTAAGTGCCATGGAGTCGGTTCCAACTCATTGCAACCCTGTATATAGGGTTTCCAAGGATTGACTTGAACAGGTGATCTTTTGTTTCATACCAACCTTGCCATCTAGCATATTAACCCTCAGCACAACACCGGAACTCCATTATTTGTATTGTTGCTGTTGTTAAGTGCCATCGTGTCAGTACCAATTCATAACAACCCTGTATAGAGTTTCCAAGAAGCATCTGGTGAGCTTGAACTGATGCCCTTGCGGTTCAAACTGACCTTATTGTCCAGTACATTATCCTGCAGTGCCACAAGAGTTTAGGATTTACAATAGAATTTTTCAGGAACACAATTCAGTCCATAACTATATAAATAATGTGTATAAGTCTTAATACTCACATATAGATTCATGAACCAACTACCCAGCCTGGTGTGGTGCTGTAGGATCAGTACTGGACTGCAATCCACAAGGTCAGCAGTTCATACTCACCAGTTGCTCCTCAGAAACCCTATACAGACATGGTCACTGTCAGTTGGAACCCCCTCAGCGGCACTTAACAATGACACCTAGCCCAAGAAGAGAACATTTCCAATAAATCATGTCCACCCCATGTATCCCACTCCTATGCCCAAGGTAGCCACTATACTGAATTTCTGTTTAAAACTTGATTTTCATTTAGCTGCATTTTCATTTTTTTAACCATGTTGGTAAGGTGAACCCTTCCTCGTGTCTTTGTAGGTGACTGCTGAGAGCCTGTCAGTGATCTTCAAGAGTGTCCTCATAGCCTCTCTCGTGCTGTACTTGCCTCACTGGGGACTGTACATCTTCTCTTTGGCCCAGGTGAGAGGAGTGGCTTTCCCTCTTTGTAGAAGGTCTGTGTGTCTCCAGTGGGTTCATGCTTTTTGTTCTCATGGTTTTCAGTCACAGTTTCTATGCACATGGAAAAGGCTGGAAGCACTAGAAGGTGGTCTGGGAATGCTTCTCTAGCTGCCATTCTATCCTAATCTAAACACTGAGACCCTGGGGTTCTCAGGATCTGCTGGGGACTACACACTTGGCTTCTTTTGTCGAACATCAGAAACTCCTCCTAGAAAATCTTTGAGCAAGCCCTTATCAAACTGATCTTTGATTGTGTGACAGTCTTGTGGAGGAGAAAAAAGGCAGGCAGGGGGTGGGGTGGGAATCAAATTACATGTGTGCTGTTTCCTCTGAATTTCAATCAGTTGTTTGCAGAATAGGAGGAAACTTGGCCAAGTTTGTTTTAAAGTCAGATTGTAATCTCATAGAATTCACAGGGCACAAATCAAATCCTAGCAGGTACATTTTTAGTTTTAGCAATTTGGGCTTTATTTCCATCTCATTGTTTTTTCTAGTACTATTCAGATAATAAAAATATAATTGTAGTGTGGTTATTAGATGTAGTCAAGCTGGTACCAGCCTCATACCGGCCTTATGCAAAATGAAACACTGCCCAGTCCTTTGTGTCATCCTTACAGTCCTTGCTACGCTTGAGCCCATTGCTGATGCTACTGTGCCAGTCCCTCTTGTTGGGGGGTCTTCTTCTTTTTCACTGACCCTCTACTTTACCAAGTATGATGTCCTTCTCTAGGGACTGGTCTTGCCTAATAATATGTCTGAAGTATAAGAGATGAAGTTTGGCCATCATGGTTTCCAAGGAACATCCTGGCTGCACTTCTTCCAACACAGATTTGTTTGTTCTTTTGGCAATCTATGGTATTTTTAATATTCTCTTTCAACACCATAACTTAAATTCATCAATAATTCTACTGTTGTCTTCTTTATTCACTGGCCAACTTCCACATGCATATGAGGGTATTGAAAATACCATGGCTTGGATCAGGTGGCACCTTTGTCCACAGCAGCTAAATCATTTTACATTCCCACCAACAGTGGACATCAGTTCCAATTTTTCTGCATTGCTGTTTACATTTATTGTTTTCCACTTGAAAAAACTCTAGCCAATCAATGTCACTAAGTTGAGTATATAGAAACTGTTGGACTGGTGTGTTTTGCTGTGTGTGTTCTCAATAACAAAATAGATAAATTTAGGGAGGAAAAAAATCCCTAAACATTCCAGTGAGTGTGAAAGCTGTCTTATTAAGGCTGTAATTTGCATTTCTCTCTGGAGCCGCAGCGGCATAGTGGGTTAAGCATTGGGCTGTTAACTGGTCTTTCGTTCAAACTCATCAACTGCTCCAAAGAAGATGAGGCTGTCTGCTTCTATAAAAAATCGATGAAGCATTTCTACTCTGGCCTATGTTGTTGGTGTTAAGTGCCATCAAGTGGGTTCCAACCCACACCGACCCTGTATAGGATTTCTGAGGAGTGGCTAGTGAGTTTGAAACACCAATCTGGAGGTTCAAACCAACCTTGCAGTCCAGCACATTAGCCTACAGCGCCACACCAGGACTCCACTCTGTCCTATGTTGTTGTTGTTAAGTGCCGTCAAGTCAATTCGGACTCATTGTGACTTTGTATAGGGTTTCTGAGGAGCAGCTAGTGAACTTGAACCACCAACCTCGCAATTCAAACCGACCTTGCAGTCTAGTGCATTAGCCCACAATTCAAAACCAATTCAACAGCAGTGGGTTTGGTTTTTGGTTTTTTTTTTTTCAGTGACTAATGATGTTGAGATCTTTTCATGTGCTTATTGGCCGTTACAATATCTTCTTTGAAGAAATACTTTTTTAGCTACTCGGTGTAAGCCTTGACGGAAAGTGGTTTCATCTCAGCTGCACTGCTGAGACCTCCGCCCAGGATGGCTCCCCCTCCCTGGGCCTCTCCCCTCTTGACCATGAGCCCCTTCGCCTCTTAGGCCTCTCAGACCTGATACCGTGAGGTGCGAGCAGGCCCCAGGAGGGTAGTTACTGCTGAGGAGCTGCGATCACGATCACAGTAAGATGATAGAGGTACCGACAATGGTGTAGCTCAGAAACCACTACACCAACTGAATGCCTTGCTGGATGGAACAGGAGTCTAGATGTCAGCCTAAGGTCTTCGGCTTGAGACTAATTGAGTGTGCTCATGATAATGGCCTCAGAATGACTGCAAGGTTAAGAGACTTTGAAGTAAAAGATCTTCTTAATCTAACTCAGTTCTTGGCTTTGACACAGAAACATCTTCTCTAGCTGTGAATTTACTGGACAGGTTTCTGTCCAAAATGAAGTTACAGTCCAACCAAGCACCTTGTATGTGTAGGACTGAGCTGCTTCTACTTGGCTGTAAAATCAATAGAAGAAGAGAGGAATGTCCTTGATCTGAATAAGCCAGTATAAATGACTTGATCTGAATAAGCCAGTATAAATTCACGGTTTCTGACTTGATGAGAATGGAAAAGATTGTATTGGAGACGGTGTGTTGGAAAGTTAAAGCTACTACTGCCTTTCAGTTTCTGCAACTCTGTTATTCACTCATTCAAGAGAGCTTACCAT
>NW_006408868.1:2070160-2072171 GCF_000296735.1 Chrysochloris asiatica | reverse complement strand
AGGCTTATTGTCTTTTTGTGAGTGAGTCCTAAGATTCTTCATAGATTTTGAATTGATCCTTTTATGTGACATAGGACACCATGGTTTGAATAGAGGCAAAGAGCCACTTTAAGGAAGAGCCAGGAGGCAGGCAGGGCCCTGGAGAATCCCAGGACTCTGGGTGGGGCACACCTGCTGCTCTGAGGTGTTGTTGGTTCTCTGACCTCTCACATGGATACTGACAGAATATACCAGGGAAGAGCTCCCTGGAGTCTAAAGACAAGGGAGGAAATAAATCCAAAAATGGCCTTGTCATGCACACGATACAAATGCTTTTCCAAGAAGGGTCAACCAATCACCAGGTGACTCACTTGACCCTCCTATACTATTAGAGAGAATGTATCAGAAACAGTGACATGCACAGAGAACTGCAGCTTCACTGTCAATGAAACTTGGCAAAAGTAACCGTAGATAACTCTCTAAAACTTGCAGCTGTTTCTAAATTGCTTTGAGGAGGCAGTTCTCATGTGCATTTTATCAATTTTAAATCTAGCTCTTCTGTGTTTCACAAAAACATATGTAGTTTTTTCCTCTGACATGGGAAAGAATTTCACATAAAACACTACTAAGCATCTTAATTTGACTTCATACACATCAGTAAAAATTACATTTGTGTACTATAAGACATTCTAGTAACTATTTGATTTTAGATTTCCATTTTCTTTTATAAAACAAAGTATAGTTATAATACAGTTATCTACCATTCATCTGTCAGTTTGCCAAACTGTGGTAATATTCGTTCATGTTGCTGTGATTCTGGAAGCTATGCCACCGGTATTTTAAATACCAGCAGGTTCACCCATGGTGGACAGGTTTCAGATGGGCTTCCAGACAAAGACAGACTAGGAAGATGGAGAAACAGACAACTTCCAAATACTTAGTCATTGAAAACCTTATGAATAGCAGTGAAACACTGTCAGAATATGGAATATTGAAATATGATGAAGAGCACTAGAATATTGTTAGATATAGTGTTGGAAAATGAGACACTTGATTGGAAAGCACTCAAAATACAATGGCGAAAGAGCTGCCTCCTCAAAGTAGAGTTGGCAGTGATGATACGAAAGCCTTTGGGACCTTCATTTGCTGATGGGACACAACGCAAAATGAGGAAAACAGGTGTAAACATCCATTAATAATTGGAACATTATTGCTACTGGTGTTGTTATGTCCCATCAAGTAGGTTCCAACCCACAATGACCCTGTATAAGGTTTCCGAGTAGCAACTGGTGAGCTTGAACCAATGACCTTGAGGTTCAAACCAACTTTGTAGTCCAGTGCATTAACTCACAGCGCCACACCAGGAATCCAGTTGGAATACAGAATATACAAAATATGAATCAAGGAAAATTGGAAGTTGTCAAAAATGAAATAGAACACATAAACATCAGTATTGTAGGCATTAGTGAGCTGACCTGGACTGGTCATTGGTCATTTTGAATCTGACAACCACATGGTTTACTATGCTGGGAATGACAAATTGAAGAGGAATGGTGTTGCATTCATCATCAAAAAGAATATTACAAGATCTGTCTTTTATTTATTTATTTAAGATCTGTCTTGAAGTACAACACTGTCTTTGATAGAATAATATCCATACACTTACGAGGAAGACCCCGTGATACAACTATTATCCAAATTTACCACAAACCACTAAAGCCAGCGATGATGAAACTGAAGAATTCAACCAAAGTCTTCAGTCTGAAATTGATCATTTGTGCAATCAAGATATGTTATTGAGGCAAGAAGTGACTGGCTTACAAGCTTTCAAGAGGGCACCTAGGTCCAGAGGGCGTGAAGGAAGGTAGAATCTCCACTGAGTAGTATCCAATCTGTCTGGGTGGAGCTGATGAAAGGAAATGCAGATAGGTCTCTTGTGATACAATAGTGAATAATTGTTATCAGGACTGATTGTGAGGGTTGGAAATGTAAAGATAGATATTTTGTAGCAAGGAGGGGAGTGATTAACTTT
>NW_006408868.1:2061214-2070024 GCF_000296735.1 Chrysochloris asiatica | reverse complement strand
ATCACATAATTCACAATTAAACATTTTAAAAAAAGATATATTATTGATAATTACTGGCAAATGGAATGCAAAAGATGGAAATAAAGAGGAAGAATCAGTAGTTGGGAAATACGGCTTTGGTGATAGAAACAATGTTGGAGATCACATAATATAATTTTTTTTTTTTTTTTCCCACAGATGATATTCTTTATTTTGTAAACTAAGGTATAGTTTCGGTTCAAGGATTAAAGAGATCTCAGAACAATAATCTCAGGAAGTTTTCTAGTTTCAACTGGCCCAGTGCACATGTGTTTTTATTTGTTTGTTTTTGTTTTTCAGGAGTTTGAACTTCTAGATTTCACATTTTCCTCCTGCTGTATCAGGTTCTATCTATTTAGCCCTATTCAGAACAGGTAGTGGTAGCCAGGCACCATCTAGTTCTTCTGGACTCAGTGTAGATGAGGTTATGGTTCATGTAGTAGTGGTAGTTTCTTTTAAGTTTTATTGTGAATTATGTGATAGTTTACATGGGAGAACACTAGCTTTACATTCATCCTATTGTGTATCGTTTCATTTCCATGGTTACAATCCCCTCCAGGCATCATCAACCAACTATACCCTGCAAGCCTGCCCCTCAGTTGTCAGCACACAGCCCCTCTCCCTCTCTGGGTCTAGAGTCCCCAGCCATTCCATCTGTCTATGTCATTGTCTCTGCCTCCGTCTCTGTCATCACTGCTTCTCTGGGTAGGGTTTCACACTCCCCTCTTCTCCCCTGATGGTTCCAGGGACCTCAGGTCCTAGACTGCAAGTCAGTCACTCCCCTCCTTTTGCTATAAAACGTCCACCTTTACATTTCCAACCCTCTCCGTCGTTGATAACAATTGATAACAATTATTCACCATTGTACCACAAGGGATCTGTCCCCATCTCCTTTCATTAGCCCCGCCCAGACAGATTGGATACTACTCAGTGGAGATTCTACCTTCCTCTGCACTCTCTGGATCTAGGTTCCCTCTTGAAAGCTTGTAAGCCAGCCACTTCTTGCCTTTGTAGCCCCCCCATTTTGGGTATCCAGTGTCCAAGTTGCCCATCCCTGTCTACTCAGTGTATTGGGGGTGGGGGGTGGGAATGATCTTTACTGTAAAGATTTGTTCCCTCTTTTGAGCTACTGCATCCATAGGGATAGGTCAAGTTAATCAAATTGTATCAGATTACTCTTTTTTTTCCTCTTCTTTCTTCTTCTAGTTGAGCTCTGATCATCCAGTCATTGAAACCAGGTCAAGTGGGTATTATCTGCAATTGTGGGTGTACTTGTGTATATGCCCTCTCTTCTTATCAGCTGGATGCTTCACTCTCCACTCTAGTCCTCTGTGGCTATGTCACTGACTCTGGGCCCAAGAGTCCCCAGGTCTTGACACACTGCTTGCCAACCAGGTCTCCACCCGGGTTCACAGGAGTCTATTGAACATTGTAGGGCTTAGCTCGCAGCTTCATTGCTGTTTTTTCCTCACTTCCCCTTATCGGTGACGAGCGTGGTCACCAATCAGAGTGCATTTCTGCTCATATATTCCCATTGAGTCTTAGTCTTAGAAGGGGTTTGCCCTGAGGGGACCTGACCACTTGCCTTGATGTCTCCTGGGCAAGCAACTTGCTTGTTCTTGTGGTAATCATTCAGACTGCTGTTATTGTTTTGTATTTTTCCTGTTGGTGTTTCTTTCAAGAAGTATCATTTGTTCTTCTAGTCGCTCCAGGTTGGTCTGCTTGTCCTTTCAAGTGGAAATTTTTCACCTCAGATGATTCTGGGTGAGTTCAGACATGATAGAATTTTGTAAGATCAATGACTTCTTCATTACAAATACTTTTTTTTTTTTTTTTTTAGGGTTTATAAATGGTACTTATTTATGGTTTAAAAATTCACAGCTAATATAAAACTCTCCTGAGAAATAATTTTAGGTGAGTTCTGTTAAAATAAAAATGATTATCTTTTATGTTTTCTTTTGTTCAAGGTAGAAAAAGATTAAAATAGCACAATAGTTTATTTTCTGCTTAATTTACTGTCTTCCTCAAAATATTGTATTTACATCCAGAAAATATTTTTCCATCTCACTGTTGATCTTTGGACTCCTGGTGTGGTGCTGTAGGATAAGCACTTGACCTCAAGGTCAGTTTGAACTTCCAGGTCAACAGTTCAAACTCACTAGCTACTCCTCAGAAACCTTATTCAGGGTCACTTTGAGTCAAAATCGACTTGCCAGCACTTAACAACAACAACAATTTATCTTTAACAATTTAGTCTTTAAAATTGAAGCTTTTGCAATGTTTACTTAATATCATCAATGCCCAAAATTTGAGTCTATCTATTTATTATCAGTATATATATATATACAAGGGAGCTTTAAGAGTGTGGGAAAATGGAACAAAAAATAATGGGATTTTTTTTCCATGAAGTTTTTGAATTCCATTCATTGTGTACATACGTATGTCAATTCTGCCAGCAAATATCTTTTTTAATCAACATAAAAGACAACTGTATACATTGACCTCACCAGATGGAATACACAGAAATCAAATTGACTACATCTGTGTAAAGAGAAAATGGAAAAGCTTTGTATCATGAGCCAATACAAGGCCAGTAGCAGACTGTGAAACAGACCACCAATTGCTCATACTGAAGTTCAGGCTGAAGCTGAAGAAAATTACAACAAATCCATAAGAGCCAAAATATGACCTTGAACATATCACAACTGAATTTAGAGATCATCTCAACAACAGATTGGATGAATTAGACACTAATAACCAAAGATCAGAAGAGTTGTGGGATGACATCTATAACATCACAAAGGAAGAAAGCAAAAGGTCATTAAGAAGACAAGAAAGAAGAAAAAGACCAAAATGGATGTCAGAAGAGACTCTGAAACTTGCTCTCTAGTGTAGAGAAGCTAAAGCAATTTGAAGAAATGAGGAGGTAAAAGAGCTGAACATCAAAGCACTTTGGTGGCTCCTCAAGAAGTTTGACATAGAATTACTGTTAGGTGAGTAGGTGTATACCTCAAAGAACTGAAAGCAGGGATTCAAACAGATACGTGCACAACAGGGTTCACTGCAGCACTATTTACAGTAACTGACAGATGGGAACAACCCAAATGTCTGTCACCTAGTGGATGGGTAAACAAAATGGTATATCCATACAGTAGAATATTATTCAGCCATAACAATTAATGAAGTACAGATACATGCTGCAGCTTGGAAGAACCTTGAAATCATTATGAAAAGTGAAAGAAGCCAGACACAAAAGATCACGTATTGTATGGTTCCATTTATATGACGTATCCACAATAGTCAAGTTCATAGAGGCAGAAAGCAAATTAGGAATTGAGGGGAAAGGGTCATGGGGAGTGAGTACGAGTGGGTACAGGATTTCCTTTTGTGATTCACAAAAGGTATTCTGTGGAACAAGACAGTGGTGATGGTAACATTGGGAATGTACTACTGTACATACCACTGAAGTGTTTACTTTAAAATGTGAATTTTTCCTGTATAAAAAAGAGGGTCTCCCAAAGTCAGCAGGAAGATAGAGGCAGGAATGACTTCCTTGTCACAGAGGATGTTGGCTTCTGACCATGTGGTATGTCTTCAAGGACTAGAGGCCCAAGAGAAGAAGGATGTATGGTGGGCTCTGTCCTCAGACATGGATGGAGAGGAGGACAGAGGAGCCTTGATCTGTTCGTTGATGACAGGCACGGCATCAGTGTGTTCAGGTGGAATGTGGGACCTAGAGGTACTGCTCCTTTTGAGCTAGTGTGCACTGCTGTTCTCTGGAGGAAAGAGGAGAGAAGGGAGCTAGTGAAGAAGCTTGTTTGGATACTACTGTTTAACCTAGAAACAAAAGCCCACGCAGCTGCTCCTGGCCAGAAGCCATCCTTTTCTTCCGGATGGGTGGAGGAAGGGGTGGGACCTTCTTATCATGGCACCCTTCCCTCCCCTATCCTGTAGTAACTCTCACCCTGCCCAGACACTGGTCCGAGAGCAGAGAGCCAGGAGCTCAATTCTGCTTTGTAATCATGAATGTCCCAGGTTTCCGGGGTTTATGGAAACTCCATAGTCTGAGATGAAGGCACATTCCTGCATACGAGCATGTTGAGGACACATAGATTCTCACGGAGTGCTAAATACAAATCTTTTGATAATGGATCTGACATTACTATGGCTGTTGAGCTAGTGGGTGTCTATCATGGAAAGTATGTCCTGCTTGCCAGAAGAATTTCTGTCCTTCCAGTTAGGTGAAGTGTTTGCAACATTTTCCCCAGCAATGCTTCTCTGGAGATGGGTCCTAGTGCACAATACTATTTTCCAGAGGGCCAAGTGTTACTTGGTGCAGTTAAAAAGCAGTTCTATCTCTCAATTGCCTACTCCTCTCCCTTTTTTAAAAAAAGTTTCTACACACTTTCGTAGTCTTTCTTTTTTAACTTTTTATTGTGAATTAGGTGAAGGGTAACAGACAAGATCCATTAGCTTTCCATTCAACAAATTATATGCTTTGTTTCATCTCAGTAATTACAGTCCCCTCCCTGTAACAACAGTTATCCTGCTTCCTCCCTGTAGCTTCCCTTTTACATTTTATATTTCACAAATGAACAGAGCAAAAATATTTGATGTGCACAGACAAAACCAAAAATATGTATCATTTAAATGTCCTAAGGTATATTTTGCAAGCAAGCCTCCTGCCTGCAAGTACATACATAACCTAGTCCATGGGCCTAGAACTTGAAGTTGCTCCATGCATTCTCCTCTGCCACCATCCCTGCTGTTGCCACCTTTCTAGGTAGGATCTCACACTCTACTCATGTTCTTCCTTCGTGATGGTCCTGGGATTATCTGTTCCTGAAATGAAAGGTTAACTATAGCCCCCTTTTAGTTACACAGCTTCTACAATTACAGTTGTGACAATTACAATTAATCCTGCAAACAATTACTCACAGTTGAATCATAAAATCATATCAGCATCATTCCCCCATCCCAGATCAAGGCTTTCTGCTGTCATAAAGATTTATAGCCTCAGAAACCTATATAGGGTTGGTATGAGTCAGAACCAACTTCTTAGCACAACACAATCTGGAGAAGAGGAAAACTATTCAGTCGGGATTCTGCCTTACCCCCTTCAATCTGAAACTAAGCACACTCATGCAAACTTGTAAGCCAGCCACTTTGTGCCTTTATAGCTCCCATTTTTTATAGCCATTGTCTAGATTGCCAGCCCCTATCAACCCAGTACACTGTGGAAACAAACTTGACCCTTGATAGGAAGAATCCTTCTATTTCAGTTGAAATTTTGAGCAACTTCATTCATAAGCAAAGGTCCAGTTCATCAAATTGTAGCAATTTATATTTTCTCACAGTTGCAGGCATTTTTATCTTTATCTGGTGGAGTTCTGGTCAGCTAGCCATCCTATCTAGGTCAAATGGGTACTAGCTGCAAGTTTGGGAATTCATGTGCGCCTCCTCGCACTTCACACTAGCTGACTGTTTCACTCTCAACTCTAGCCCCCACTGGCTAAGTCAATGCATATGAACTCAGGAGCTCACACATCTCCCTAAACTTCAGATCAGCCAGACCTCTCATCTCAAGGTCAATGGGTATCAATGGAACATGGCCAAACTCAGCCTATGTCGTCATTGCTGTATTTCTCCCACTTCCACACACAAGTAATTTGAATCCTGCAGGTAGTTACCCAGAGCATACTAGACTTCTCACAGGTTCCCTTTGAGTTTCAATTCTAGAAGGGAATTTTCTGTGATGGGCTGACTTTTCTCGCCTTGATGCCTCCAAAGCAAACAGCTTCCTTGATATTCAAACAGCCAAACAATCTGTTGTGTTTTTTTCTGCAGGTCTTTCTTTCAATAAGAATCTTCTATCCTCCCAGCAGTTTTGGGTTGGTTTGCATGTCTTTTCAAGTGGGAATGTCTCAGCAACTCAGAAGGTTCTGGATGGGGCTCAGGATTTCACCCAAGGCCCCATCAATTGGCCTTTGAAGTCAAATTTATAAGTCTAGCTGAATGATAAAGAGCCTTGGTAGCACTATAGGATAAGCAGGATAAGCACTGACTGCTTCAAACCCACCAGCCACTTGGTGGGATGAAAAGATGAGGCTTTCTGCTCCCATAAAGATTAACAGCTTCCGAAACCCTATACAGGGTTACTATGAATCGAAAACAACTCAACAGCACTTAACAACAACATCTTAATGACAAGGAACCCTGGTGGCACTGTAAGATAAACACCTGATTCCTATCTGCAAGGTCAGCAGTACAAACCCACCAGCCACTCCATGGGAGAAAGATAAGACTTTCTGATCCTATAAAAATTTATAGCCTCAGAAACCCTATACAGAGTTGCAATTAACTCAATGGCAATGGTATCGTTTCTTTTTGGTTTTAATCTTAATTTTGCCTATATTCAAAACAGTTTAATTTATGCCCGTAATTTTCTGTTTTCAGCTTTTCTTTACCACAGTGCTGGTGCTCTGCTATGTTATCTATTTCACAAAGTTACTGGGTTCCCCAGACTCCTCCAAGCAACACACTCTTCCTCTTTCCAGAATGAGAGATTTGTTACCCAATATTGCAAGAAGTGGAGTAAGTAACATGTGTGGTCTTTTATCATTTTAATCACAGATTCTAATTATCCTTGAGGGAAAGAAATTATAATTGGTGTATTGTTTTAGTAATAATATCATTCTTGCTCACATTAAGTGCTTGCTATGTACTAGGCCAGGATTCCTTAATCGTAACACTCTTGTTATTTTGGGATGGATAATTCTTTGTCAGTGGGACTGTCCTGTATATTAGCTGATATTTAGAGTTATCTCTGATTTCTGCCCTCTTGATGCGGTAGTACCCCAGCCCTTCCTCTAGTTGTAACAACCAAAATCATCTCCAGATGTTGCAAAATTGCCCCCAGTTAAGAACCACTGTGGTAGATTGTATGCTGAAAGCTTTACATGTCTAATTCAATGCTTTTAACAACTCTGAACAGCTGACATTGTCATTATTTCTACTAGAGTTGAGGAACTGAAGTTTAGCGATGAAATATTTTCTAAGTGTGAAGGTGGGAGCCTGGAATAGTTGGAATCCCACAGCACGCAGGCTTAAAATCACTGTGTTACCTTCTCTGTTCTGCTGCATCTGTTGGCCTCTAGCACAGACAGTCCAGAGTCCTGAGATAGCAGGGTGACCCCTACCAAGTGTCTTTTGCTCGAAGTCAGAGCAGTCTTTCCTTTCTGGACCAGTAAGGATACTAGATGCCGAGGTGTGGTAGTAAGCCTTCATCATTGTCTTCGCCATTTCTTCACTGTCAGTCCATTTACTTTTATTTCCTGACTTTAATGGGGTCAGTGCTGTTCTACAAGGGAGTGAACGTGCATAGGAGATACACACTGCCTCTGCACAAATGCTTTGCAAACTGCACTCTGGACTAACCCATTTTTCCTTCTTCCCATGCTTGTTTGCTTGCTGGATGTGGTGTAGTTAGTTGAGGTAAGTCATTAATTTGGTAGAATTCCCATTCTTCTTTTGTAATTACTTGAAAGAATCATAATACATTTGGATCTTCATTCTCAGAATTTCTAGAATTCTGTTATCAACTTTTCAAGAAAAACCAGATGTTGTGTAACCAAGCCAGATATGTTTTCATTAGTTCTCCGCTGTGATCAACTAGCTCTAACCTTTGACCTAAACCAATGTGACAATTTTGGGATGCCATTTTGCCTTATTCTGCAGGCTTAGAGGCTTAGGCAGTTAGAACTTGAAATTGTTTATGCCACCTGCCCACAGAGCTGGTTTAAAAGCGCAGGAAATAACCTCCTCCCCTGAGTGCTCCCCAGGACCCACCTGTACCAAGCCTGGCCAGGTTTTCACACTGGGCATTTTGTATACCCCAGCAGTAGTTTGGTTTTGTGTGTGTTTATGAACAGCATCCTTTATTTCACTTATTTATTTTTTGGGTGGGCGCTACATTTAGTGTTAGGATTATGGTTAATGTGAGGGGTAGAGTTTGGGCTAGGGCTAGGATTAAGGCTTTGTCCAATTTTAGGGTTATTGTTGTTGTTATTAAGTACTGTTGACTCGATTTTGGCTCGTAACAACCCTGTATAGGGTTTCTGAGAAGCAGCTGGTGGATTTGAACTGCTGACTTTGTGGTTTGAAGTCCAGTGCTGATCCTACAATGCCAGTTAGGTTTATGTTTAAATTTTTTTCTGGAAATCTACTTGATTTCCTTCATTTGTAAGTTCGTGACTACACTATTCCTTTTTTTTTATACTTAATGTTTTGTTGTTGCAAACTGGTATCTCTGGTTCCCCATTTTCAGTCTTCTAGGTATGTTTTACTTTGAATACTTATAAATGGGTTGAGTTTTGGGTTATATTGTCATGTAAGTTACTCTCATGTTGTTGTTTGCTATTGTTGGCTCTCTGTCCAAGGAACTCCCTTTTATGTTTTTTAGTAAGCTTGGTCCAGATTTTGCAAATTCTGCTTTTCTGGAAATATCCTCATTTTGCCATCATATTTGATGGACAGTTTTGCTGGATATATGATTCTTGGTTGATGGTTTTTTATTGCAGCGTTTTCTATATGTCATCACATTGTCTTCTTGTCTGCATGGTTTCTGCTGTGAAATCAGAGCATAATTTTACTAGTTCTCCTTTGTAGGTAACTTGTTTTGTTTTTAATGTTTTATTGTGAATTATATGATAGTTTACATGAGAGAACTTTAGTTTTACATTCATTCCATCGTATATCATTTCATTGCCATGGTTCCAATCCCCTCCATGCAT
>NW_006408868.1:2050205-2060599 GCF_000296735.1 Chrysochloris asiatica | reverse complement strand
TTTTTTTTTTTCTTTTTCCCTCTTCTTTCTTCTCCTGGTTGAGCTCCGATCATCCAGTCATCTGGTCCAGGTCACGTGGGTACCATCTGTAAGTGTGGGCACTCCTGTGCACATACCCTCTCTTCCCATCAACTGGTAGCTCCACTCTCCTCTCGAGTCCTCCGTGGCCATGCCACTGACTCTGGGCCCAAGAGTCCCCAGGTCTCCTCACACTGCTTGCCAACCAGGTCCCCAACTGGGTCCACAGAAGTCCACTGAACATTGTAGGGCTTAGCTTGCAGCTTCATTGCTGCTTTTACCCCACTTCCCCCCATCGGTGATGCGGATAACTTGTTTTTCTCTTGAGCTGCCCTCAGGATTTTTTTCCTTGTCTTTGGTTTTGAAAAGTTTGATTATAATGTATCTTGGTGATTTTCTTTTGGGATCTTCCTGTTTGGAGTTCATTTAACTTCTTGAATGGCTGTCTTCTTATTTTTCATGATGTTAGGAATGTTTTCTTTCAGCAACTCTTGGACAGTTTTCTCTGTGGTTTTATTTGGCTCTTCCTGTTCTGGAACTCCAATCACATGTAAGTTATTTCTTTTGATAGTGCCCCACACCAATCTTAGACTTTTCTTCAGGTTTAAAATTTTTTTTTCTGATTGAGTCTCTCGAAGATGAGTATTGAGAGATTTGTCTTCAAGCTTACTGAGTCAGCCTTCCATTGATTCAACTCTATTTTGCCCTTTCAATATGTATTTCTGAAATTCTAGTATTAATCTTCTGGGCTTTCTACTTGCTGTTTTTGTATGGTTTCCAATTTTTCATTTATTTTGCCAGTTCATTCTTTTTGTTGTTGTTTTTAAGTTTTTATTGTGAACTGAGTGATAGTTTACATGGGAGAACATCAGCTTTACACCATCGTTTCATTGCAGTGATTACAATCTGCTCCGTGCATCATCATTCAGCAGTATTTGCTTCCATTCCCTATGTTTTTTTTTTGTTGTTGTTTTTTATGAGGGGAGGGGCGTGGGACACTCAGGAATATACAATAAACAACCAAAGGCTACCTTCTGCAAGCCTGCCTCCTGGCCACCAGCATCTAGTCCCTTTCTTTCCATGAGTCCAGAGTTCTCAGTTGCTCCCTCTCTCCACATGTCCTCATCTGTGTCTCCATCTCTGGATAGGATCCCGCCCTCCGCTTGTGCTCTTCTCCGTTAATGGTCCTAAGGTCCTCTGTTTCTGGACTGTAATATTAAATACTCCCCCATTTTTGTTATAAAACTTCTACCTTGACAGTTGTCATAGTTGCAATTAGTCATGATAACAATTACTCACTATTGAATCGTAAGACTCTTATCCCTATCTCTTTTCACCAGACCTGTCTAGACAAGATGAAAACTGTTCAGTGGGGACTCTATCTCCCCTCACCCACATACTCTTAAACTAAACTCCTCTTGAAAACTTGTAAGCCAGTCACTCACTTCGTGCCTTTATTGCCCCCTCATTTTAGGTAGCCAATGTCTAAGTTGCCTGTCCCTATCTACCCTGTATATAGAGGGGATAGCATTAATACTTGATGTGAAGACTTCTTCCCTCTAAGTTGGTATTTTGAGCTACTACATCCATAAGTATAGGTCAACTTCATCAAATTGTAGCAAATTACCCTCGTTTGCTTTATCAAAACAATTTTTTTTATCTTCCTCTAGTCGAGTTCTGATTGTCAGTTCATTCTTGTATTATTTTCCTGAATTCTTCCTTTCTTTTATCAATCTTTCTCTCAATTCATTGAAGGTACCTAAATTTGTTGTTGTTGTTGTTAAGTGCCATCGAGTCGGTTCCGACCCATAGCTACCCTGTACAGGGTTTCCGAGGGTGTAAATCTTTACGGGAGTAGAAAGCCTCATCTTTCTCCCGTGGAGTGGATGGTAGTTTCGAACCACTGACCTTAAGGCTTGCAGCCCGATTCGTAACCACTACGCTACCAGAGCTCCTAAATAGCATTCTTTAAATTCCTTATCAAGTAGTCCTGACTCCCTTTCTGGTATAATATTTTCTGACTCTATATTTTGGTCACTTGTTTGAGGCACTCTCTCTTGTTTCTTAGTGTAAGCGAAAATTGTTTGGTTTCTTTGAGACATTGTGGTGATGTTGTGTTTATATTTAATTGAAGATTGCATGTTGATGTGTTATCATGCACTCATCATATGTCTCCTGGTGGATGTGATAGAGACTGGAAGGATGTCGGAACACAGTTCTTAGTGCACCTCTCTGGAAGGACCCCAAGCAGAGACTGTACAGGAGGAGATATCACTGACTACTGTGTTGGTGATGGCGGGATTAGCCACACCCTGGCCACCAAGAGGGCAAGAGAACAAGGAAGGACTGCATCCCCATGTGTCCCACCTGTAGCCAGGTCCTGTGTCCACAGGCTACTGTATTGGCAGCTGCCTATAGAAACTTAGGATGGCAAAACTGCTCCACACCAGCTGGTAACCTGCCTGTTTTTCTTCTCTCTTGCTGTTCCTGTTTAATTTATTTATTCAGTCAACTCTCAGTGTACCTCTCTGTCCTATCTTCTGAAGTTTAGTGCTCCAGGACCACCAGCTGTATCTGTTTCACTGTTTACTCATGTCTTTGTTACAAAGGTCTGCTCAGTGAGTCTGCCTCCTCCACCATCTTGCCCCTATTCCTGATTCCAGCAGTATTTTGAAAGGAGCATTTGAATTGTTAATACAAGCAAGAAGAGATAAGATAATGAAAGCTGTCTATCAAGTGATTGTTTAACCCTGTGATGGGCTCATAACTTTGAGCTTCAGTTTCTTTATCTACCAAATGGGGGGAATAATAGCACCTCTGTCCTAAGGTTATTATGAGGGTATGAAAAGGTAGGGAGTGTAAGGTGCTTGGCATAAGCATAGCTGGTAATGTCACCACCTTCAGCTGCTGCCTTGACACATCCTAGCAAGAAAACCCTGACGGTATTAATGTGAGTGCTCAGCAGTTTAATCTGGTAGTCTACTCTGACAGTACCCATGTCATACTGCCAGGACAGAAACTCTGATCTTGGAAAGGCTGTTTGTATGTATCAATGCAACCCTGCTTGGTTGCTCCCTGAGATACAGAGCTGTAGGAGAGGTGGTCTTGAGCAGCTGAGAGCTTCTTGTGGGCTTGGGGTGAAGCCTGCAGACCTCAGGCTCCTCCTTTTTAATGTGAACATGCTTGCCTACACAACCTATAAAGGCCCCTGAAGACTTCAAGGGTTCCATCGCAGTATTGGAACTTTGACAAACAGCATTTGTAATCACTGTCGTTGACTCATTGTCTGAATGCTTATTCTGTGCCAAGCACTTTATATGAATTTTTAATCTTCACATACACCCCATGAGATATTTTCACATATTAATCTTCATATATTCCCCATTTTGCACATGAAAACACAGGTTCAGAAGAATTAAATGACTAATCCAAAATCAAACAGCTAATTTTGAATCCACTTCTATCTAAATTTCTATGGATTTGGATCTATTTCTGACTAACTTTAATCTGTGTATTTAGCCTTCATACTACATGGCCTCCTAAAATATTGCCCATGATAGTTATTTGTTTACTTAAAGATTGGGAAGTTCTGGGTAAGACAATTCATTTTTAAGGTTTCCTTTTTTAAAAGGAGCAAAGAAAGACACAAGAATGAATCTGAATGCAGTGTATGATGTCACCACAGGCAACGTGCCTGTCTTTGACTCCCTGGAGCAACTTTCTGCACTGGGGTCCCTCATTGGAAACTGGTCAGACAATTATCATAGAAATCAACTTGACCAAAGTATGAGATTTTACTTACTATTCTTGTAGAATTCCATGTTATTTAAAGATGGAATTAGTTTATTCACTTTGTTTTAGAAATATAGTCACTGACTTTTCCATCCTTTGACATGAATGAGTCATTGAGTATGAGAGATTTGTTAATATTTAAATAAAACAGAGAAATCTGATGTTTCAAACATGTATTAAGCCCTAGTTTGGTGCTGTAGGATAAGCACTGGACCACAAAGTCTGTTTGGGCCTCAAGGCAGCAGTTCAAACTCACCAGCTGCTCCTTGGAAACCCTATACAGGGTAGCTATGAGTCAGAACCGACTTGATGGCACTTAACAACCACAGTTAACTGCAGAGTTGGCATTAAAAACTCACCAGCCACTCCTGGGAAATCCTACACTGGGTTGCAAGGTGATGTGTATGTGTAATGTTATCAAAATAGAAGCACAGAGGAATGACTGAGAAATTCCAACTGGGAGCACCCAGGAACACTTCATGGAGAAAGCTGCTTTTGAGCTGCCCTTAACCCTGGGTAGGCAGAGGTGAAATGTGTATGAATGGTGAGAATGGGCACTTGTGTCTGCAGGAAGGAAAGACATTTGCTCAGGGTCTTTTGAGCATATGTCTGTCATTGTGTTGGAATTGGGGATGCAGAGATGTCTGGGTACTCAGGTTGACTGGGCAGTTGGCAAAGGGAGAGGAAGCAAAAGGTAGAAGGAGTTTGTGGAGGGAAGTAAACCTGCCTTTCTGGTCTGGAACCAGGTAGTGGTGACCTCAGTTCTGTACTGAAGGGTTTAGACTTAATTCAGAGGCAATGAAGAGTGATAAAAGGTTTGTTTATTTATATAAGTAATTTTGTTTTGTTATTAGAATGTACACAGCAAAACCTATGCCAATTCAACCCCTTCTGCATATACAATTCAGTGACATTGATTCCTGTCTTAGAGTTGTGCAACATCCTCACCCTTCTATTCTGAGTTGTTCCTCCCCCACTAACATAAATTCACTGCCCCCTTATCTAATCTTTAGAGTTGCTATTGTCACTTTGATCCTTTGTAGATAGTTCTTAAAAGAGCATAAGGCTCAAGGCAGATATTTTTTACTAGTTAAGCTAAACACTTGTTTAATTTTAAGAAGATGTCAGAAGATATTTTTGGTTTCAATTTTAAAGATTTTCTCAGGGCAAGAGTTTCAGGGATTCATTTAGCAACCCCCTTGCCAGAAAGTCAAGTTTATGAGAATTTAAAGTTCTGTTTTGCATTTCCCCCCTTTTAAATCAGTATTCTTCTATGGTACCATTGATCTGAATGTTCAGTAATAGTAGCCAGGCAACATCCAGTTCTTCCAGTCTCATGGCAGAGGAGGTAGTTTGATGGAAGGTTTTTGAACAGGGCCACCATCTAACAGTCTATGTTAAGAAGCTACCATCTATTACAGTTTTATTGAGTGTCTTCTTTTACCTGTTCAATCCTCAGCTTCAGGAGGTAGGCCACCTTTTCTCATTTTGCAGATGAGGAAGCCAAGGATTAGCAAAGTTAAGGGTCTTGCCTGTGGCCTTAGCACAGATAGGTCATGGAGCTGCAGTTTGAGCCCCATTCTCTCTGACTCTGAAACCCAAACTTTATAATGATAAGACTGGGTTAGAGAAAAGGTTTGAAGTGAGAAAGCTTATTCAGAGGCTGTTGTAGTCATACAGATAGAAGTAATAAGGATAGTGGAAAGGAGGATGGAAATGGGAGATGTACCTGGAACAGAATTGATAGCCCCTGAACAGTAGGGGCATATGTACAACAAGAAGGAGAAGAAAGAGTGCTGTGTGGGATGGTAGAGGTGATGTGAGGCAAGAGGACAAAACTATGGCCTGAGACTCCCCAGTAACTCTGGGCCAGTGTGGTAAGGTTGTGGCTGATAGGATCATCCTGAGTCAGAGAGTTTTAAGAAGTGGAAATGAGTCAGGTTAGAGCAGGTCAAGCTTCACAGTTCTTATTCTAAACCTTCATGTAGCATGGAGTTACTGCCCACCAGCTTTCTTCCTCTAAGCTTCCATCTCTCTATCAATACAATGCCCCAGTGAAATGCCAAGTTGTTCAGGGGCTTCTGGAGAAATTCACAGCTTCTTAGACTAGTTCAGCAGAACATACCAATCTAGCTCTTATGAAATAGACTTCATTTGATCATCCCAAATGACAGAGCCCCTCTGAACAGGGTGGTAAAAGACCCTAAAATGTGTTTCTTCTTTTCTTCCACGTAGCAGTTACCCCTGAATAGAAATCCAATCTCCAATCTGACTTTCTGCCTTCATGTCTTTAATGGACGTTTTTAGAGCTAGTAAGTGGTATGGCCATTCCTTCGGAACCACAGGCCTCTCTGAATTGAAGGCATTAGGAGAAATGAATCTTCAAATATAAGCTTTCAGATAAGACCCATACTGACACAATTTGACTTTCATAACAAACTTTTTCTTTAAAGAGCTTAATCATCTTCCCAAATCCATTATCAATCTACCAACAAGAAGACTTCTCAGTATCCTCATGGGCAAGCTTCAAGTTTTTGTTTCCTTTGAAATAAAGAGCACAGGCAGACTGCCAGAGGACCAGCATCCCCTAAGAGTGTGTGTGACAAAGGTCCCTGCATCACCCAAGGAGCAGAATTGGTGTCACAGGAAAATATGACCCACAGTGCCCCCTGGTGGTGCTAAATAGTCCCATGTTCTTTATTCTGGAGAAAGGAGCCTTGTGTCCCAATTTCCCTCTCATTGAGGGAGATTTATCCCTGGACTGCCCTTGGCGTGTGCTCCATGTTCATTAGTGTCCTGAGTCAGTCTCATTTGAGAAGATTCAGCCCTGTCCTCCCAATATCTGAAGAAAGGTTCAGAAACCAAGGGGTGAGGAAACTCAGAAAGTTGCAAATAACCTTTTCTTTTGGGTACTCTAGACTTGCCCTGTCCTAAATGAACTATACAGCCTTGTGTGACTGTATGGTATTTGGAATGCAGCTAGTCTAAATTGAGATGTGCTGTAAGTGCAAAAGACACTGGATTTCAAAGACTTAGTATGAAAAAAAGAGTGTAAAATGTCTCTACTTTTTTTTTTACATTGATTACATGTTGACATGATATCATTTGGGTTAAATGTTGTTGTTAGTTGCCATCGAACCGGTACTGACTTGTAGCAATGCTATGCACAACAGAACAAAATAGGATGTTTCAAAATTAGTATCACCTGTTTTTTCTGTTCTATGACTACTTCTTGTCATTTAGTGCTGTCAAGTCAGTTCTGACTCATAGCGACCCTGTGTAGTGTTTCTGAGGCTGTAAGTCTGTGGGAACAGAAAGCCTTATTTTTCTTCTACAGAGCAGCTGGGTGGGCTCAAGCTGCCAATCTTGTGGTTCTCAGTGCAGTGTTTATCTTACAGAGTCACTGCAGAAATTTTAAATTCAAAATGTGGGCTGCTTTAGATTTCTATCAGATAGCATGGCTGTATATAGATAGCCCTTGAGCCAAGGGCAGGGCCCCACATGATTGGAGAAGTCTCCAGGTTTGCCCATCACTCTACTTCCTCAGCAAATTCCAGAAGAGAGGTGGAGTAAACTTGACTTTTTTTCCTGCTTGAGTTTTTGTTTGTTTTTTAATGTTGTAAATTATATGATCGTTTACATGGGAGAACATTAGTTTTACATTCATCCTATCGTATATTGTTTCATTGCCATGGTTACAATCCCCTCCATGTATCATCAACCAACCAAAGGGTATACCCTGCAAGCCTGCCCCCAGTCGTCAGCACACAGACCCTCTCCTTCTCTGGGTCTAAAGTCCCCAGCTGCTCCATCTTCCCATGTCATCGTCTCTGCCTCCATCTCAGGCGTCACTGCTTCTCTGGGTAGGGTCCCACTCTCTGCTCTTCTCCCTTGATGGTCCCAGGGACCTCTGCTCCTAGACTGCAAAGTCAGTCACTCCCCTTCTTTTGCTACAAAACGTCTACCTTTACATTTCCAACCCTCACAGTCAGTCCTGATAACAGTTATTCACTATTGTATCCCAAGAGACCTATCCACATTACCTTTCACCAGCCCCGCCCAGACAGATTGGATACTACTCAGTGGAGATTCTACCCTCCTCCACGCCCTCTAGATCTAGGCTCCCTCTTGAAAGCTTGTCAGCCATAGACTTTTTTTCATTCCTTTTGAAGTTCCTGGAAGACCCTCCCCTCCCAAAGAGCTCCCTGAAATCCCACTATACAAAAGTTATCACTCAGAACTTTTGAACATACAAATACCCTGGAACTAAGAACCTAATACCTAGACTAAACATTCTAGATTGAACATTTTAGATATTCTAGGATGCCTGTATGCTAGAGGAAGGAAATTAGGTGGAGAGAATTGACATCCATTTGTCTGGTGTCCTCGACCATCTGCGGTCAGCTCTCTGACTTTGAGGACACTAGTCTATTACACTGGTAGCATAGTGGTTACAAATCGGGCTGTGAACCGCAAGGGCAGCAGTTCGAAACTACCAGCTGTTCCGTGGGAGAAAGGTGAGGCTTTCTGCTCCTGTAAAAGATTTACAGCCTCGGAAACCCTGTACAGGGTCGCTATGAGTCGAAACCGACTCCACGGCACATAACCACCACCAGTCTCTTACAGGCTAACCTCTGCCATGACTAAGCACTTTGATTACTTCTTACCCTTGTCCAATATCATAACTCACATGCCTAGCCTGAGCAGCATTTGGGGGTTTGGGTGTGTTGGAGAGACCCTCAGAGGAGTTAGTGGTCCTGAACTGGAGGCAGTTCATACCCCTGCAGTTGGCTGAGTCCTGAAGACAGACAGGAAAAGAAGCCAGGTGAGGATTGGTTGATGGAGGAGAAAGTTTGAGTTAAAAAACACTCCTTCTCACCCTCTACAAGGCAGTCACATCTATATCGGCCCCCAAATTTCATATTCCTTACGAAATATGAGTTACAACAGTGTTTCTAAGTCTCCCGTCCCTGGACCTTCATGCCCACAAATTCTTTCCTTTCTGTCCACTTTATGAATTGTTAAACTGAATGGAAAATCTGTCTTTCTCTCCAAATATTCAAGCAAAGTTTTTCGTAAAGTGACTCTGGAGAGCTGAATATAACATTAAGATGTAGCATGTATGGAGCTTGGCATGAGTCAGACCCCTTTTTAGGTAAAAACTGATTATGAGCTCTATGTGTCAGGTGTGGTCAATGTATTATCAGGCTTCCAAGGGGCCAGCAGCAGTTCTTCTATAGAGGTCTCAAGGTACTGGACAGGCTTCTTACAGGGAGGCTCTTAGCCCTAAAGACTCTTGTCTTCCTGGTTAGCAGTGTAATATAAATATTGTCGTGTACATTCTTTCCCAATATTTCTTGGATGACTTCTATATGTTTAGCTTTAAATGAAGACTTGGTGGAATTTAGGCAGAATGAGTTTATGTCTCACATAGCATTGTATTCTTAGACTTGAAGTTTCTGGAATATTGTTTGGTTAGTTGATTTGTTTTGCTTTCTCTTACAGACTTTTGTGAACTGGGAAGAGGCCAAATTGACTTGGAGTTTTTTCAAGCAATCTTTCTTGAAACAGATTTTGACAGAAGGTAAGTAGTCATACTGGATTTCACTGAGCAGTCAAGAAACCATGATATAAACTCGAAGCGTCTGAATCAGATGACCAGCAGTCTAGAACCCCCGAGGCAGAAGAACTTCAGAAATGAGAGCCTTTAAATAATGGAGGGGGACTGCGAGCTAGCATTTATTTAATTGTGTGCTTTACTTATGTTGTTTGATTTAAATCTCTCCTGAGCTTGTAAGAAAAATGTAACCCCTTTTTTATGGATGAGGAAACTGAATGTCAGTGTGGTTCTATAAGTTCTGCAGGGTCCTATAGTAATGAGTAACAGCTCAATCTGAATCCAAGTCTAACTCCCAAATCCCATGTTAAATCATTTTAATACATTTATTATATAACTGTAGGAGCATACAGCACATACCAACATGGTTAATTCCAAAGCTCATTATGTGAAAAGTTGGCATTATCTGAAAATGGAGGATGACCGGCACATCAGATCACAATCTGGAGGCTGGCTGTATCTTTAGACAGCTGCCAGATCTCTGAGTCATGGCCCAGCCAAGCTGACACATAACCCTACCGTCGCCGTCAGCATCACTCTTACCTTGCTTCAGTGGTCACCTCAGTGTTCCTTACTGCCAGATAAGTGTCATTAATGTGCAGAATCGTTGGGTAGTGTTGTCGAAAATGCAAAATGTCAGTTAAACTAAGAGAGTAAGTGATGCAGAATGTGCCCTTTGGTGTGGTATATGCCTGAGTGTTTTTTTTAAAAAAAAGATAGTTAAAATGAATAAAGAGAAATATTGTTAACTGATGGTACATGGAGGGGATTATAATCATTGTAATGAAACAAGGTATGATCTATTGAATGTAAAACTGATGATCTGCCCTGTAAACTTTCACTCAATTCACAATAAAAATGTAAAAAAAAAAAATATAAAAGATAGTGAGTAGTAGCATCAGTATTATAACCATTTACAGAAAATTTAAAGACCAGGGAAAACTGTCTGTAATTTTAGTGTCCTGTC
>NW_006408868.1:2047534-2048740 GCF_000296735.1 Chrysochloris asiatica | reverse complement strand
CAAGTCTGCTCCTGGCCACCAGCTCTTAGTCCTTCTCTTCTTAGTCCATGAATCTGGACTCCTCAGCAGCTCCCTCTCTCCATGCCCCCATCTCTGCCTCCATCTCTGGCGCTGCTGCTTCTCTGGATAAGGTCCCACATTCTGCTTGTGCATTCCTCTCTTGATGGTCCTAGTGTCCCCTGTTTCTGGACTATAAAATTAACCACTCCCCTTTTTTTGTTACAAAACTTCCCTGTCTCTTTTCACCAGACCCATCTAGATAAGATGAAAACTATTCAGTGGGGACTCTTTCTTCCCCAAACACTAATAAAGCTCTCCCTTGAAACTTTGTAAGCCAGTCACTTCGTGTCTGTATCACCTCCTCATTTTAGGTAGCCAGTGTCTTAGTTGCCCATCCCTATCTACCCTGTATACAGAGGGGATAGCCAGTTGTTTCTCTTTGTATACAAATTTCCTATGTCTGTACATATACTAGTGCTGAGGGCTAAGCATTGTTGGTGGTTCAAAACCACCAGCCACTTTGTAGAAGAAAGATGAGACTGTCTGCTCTGCTTCCATAAAGATGTCCCATCTTAGAAACCATAGCAGTTCTATCTACTCAACCTATAGGGTTGCTAAGAATCAGAATCGACTCACGGCAGTGGGCTTGATTTTATTTGGTACATCTACATATCTATTGCTGAACATATATTTTATATCTTTTAAAAGATTATCTTTTTATTTTTTTAGTTTTCATTGTAAGTTGGGTGATAGTTTACATGGGAGAACATCAGCTTTACATTCATCCTGTTGTATTTTGTTTCATTGCAATGATTATAGTCCCCTCCATGCATCATCATTCAACAGTATTTGCTTCCATCACTCCCTCTGTTGTTTTTTTTTGGATGTACACTGAAGCGCTCAGGAATATACAACTGTTTAAACAACCAAAGGGCACACTCTGCAAGGTCCACTCCCCACCAGCCATCAGCACACAGCCCTTCTTCCTCCCTGAGTCCAGGGTCCCCAGCTGCTCTCTCTCTCCATGTCATTGTCTCTGCCTCCATCTCTGGTGTCACTGCTTCTCTAGATAGGGTCCCACACTCTGCTCTTCTCCCTTGATGGTCCCACGGTCCTCCACTCCTGGACTGAAAAGTCAACCACTCCCCTCCTTTTGTTTTAAAATGTCTACCTTTACATTTGCAACAATCAGTCCTGATAGCAATT
>NW_006408868.1:2046213-2047404 GCF_000296735.1 Chrysochloris asiatica | reverse complement strand
ATCCCTGTCAACCCTGTGTACTGAGGGGGTGGGAATGATCCTCGCTGTAAAGATTCATTCCCTCTTTTGAGCTACTACATCCATAAATATAGGTCAAGTTCATCAAATTGTAGCAAATTACTCTTTTTTTCCTCTTCTTTCTTCCTCAAGTCGAGTTCTGATCATCCAGCCATTGAAGCCAGGTCAGATGTGTGTTATTAAAATATTATCTTTTAATTTAAAAAGTAATATAGCCTCATTACAAAAAAAAAAAAAAATTGGAAAATAATCTGTGATACTAGCTTTCAAATACAGCCATTGCTATTATTATTGTGGTATTTTTCTTTTTCTTCCTCTGTCCGTATCATTTGTTAATTATGCATCCAAAGGGAAATAACCTCTCCTGTTCCTCGCTTCCCTTGCCTGAGACCAGGAGGTATCTAAGGGTTCTCTGAGTTTTGAAAATGTGTGTCTCCAACTTGAACCTATAAAGGTGCTGACACAAAAGTAAAACTGTTCAGATTTCTGGGGGATGTAAGGGTTGGTCTCCTTGGGATGGCTGAGTGAAGGCACCTAACTATAAGCAGACAGTATGCCTTTCACCACTGTCTCCCCAGTACCTGCCTGAGGCCTGGCACATTGTAGGTATTCAGCAAGTGCTTATTGGCAAAGGGAAGGAAAACAGTAATAGCAGAAGGTCACCAGTGAAATTGTGAAAATCATGAAAATCTATGGAAGAAGTTTTGGAAAAGACAGCTACTTGTATATGTTTAGTTTTTCCTCCCAAAGTTTTAAGAACAGTTTTAATGAGTTTAGTGAAAGTGGTAATGGGTCACTGTCTAGTTCTTCTGGTCTCAAGGTCATGGAGACTAATGTTTATGTGGTCCATTAGTCCACTGGGCTAATTGTTTCCGTGTGTCTTTGATTTTCATCACTCATGAGTTTTTAAGACCCCAGTCGCTACTCACCAAAGTAGGACATAGAATATTGTCTTTGTGCAATATATTATGCCAAGGACTATATTTTGCTTTGTGGACTTTGGTCTTGAACCCCCAGGCCCAGAGACTCATTCCCTTAACATGTTTTGTTATGTTTAAGAAAATTTCCTAACTGCCCCTGTATGCTCTACTATATTTATGGATAGAATTGCAGCAAAGGTAAATTTGTACAGATACCCTCTTTCAAACCTATATATATATTGGTGGGCGTATT
>NW_006408868.1:2023881-2036925 GCF_000296735.1 Chrysochloris asiatica | reverse complement strand
GGTTCTGCCAGGCATCTGTGGCTGTTCCCATCCTTCCTCCGCTTGGTCTTACCCAAGATGGCAGCTCCTGGAGCAGCTGAGCATCCTGAACTAGGAAGCAATGGATTTCTTGCTTCTGCCATAAGTTCTCCCAGCTGTAAGCCTTCCAAGCTTACAAATATTCCTTTATATGTGGTTCAGAGTTCTGAGACCATCCCTTGAGCCTGCTTGGTCGGGTATTCAGTGTTGTTGCTCTCAGAGCTCCTTACTGCAGTTCCACCCGATCCGCCATCTTGTTTGTTCTCCCCATTCTCTTTTAATTCCATTTTTCCATGAACTTTTTGAAGCCTCCTCCTAATTATTTAGGAGCTCTGATAGCATAGTGTCAGGCTGCTAATCTCACAGTCAGCGTTGAAACTTCCAGCAGTTCCTTGTGAGAAAGATGAGGCTTTCTGCTCTCATTAAGATTTACAGCCTCGGAAACCCTATACAGAGTCACTATGAGTCAGATCCGACTCCATGGCACATCACCACCACTGCTGCCACCACCTATTTCCTGAAACTTTTCTCTATGGTATAATATACTTAATGAAAATGAACTTGTCAGTTCCTGAAAATTGTAGGTCTTGTAAATATATACAGTGTACCGACAGTCCCTTTAATGTGGTTGGGGTGGCAGGTTCTCTGTTGAGATCTCCTGCCCTCTACTCTACTTCCTACAGAGCAGATGCTTGTGTGAGAACTGGAAGACACTAAGATCTTTCCACAAAGTAACTTGTAGCTTGACTGTCTGTCAATTAAAAAAAAAAAAAAAAAAAATTATGTATTTTGTTTTTGCAAAACAGGTACCAATTCAACAGTTTTTTCATGTGTAACTCAGTGACGGTGATTATATTCTTCTAGTTGTGTGACCAATTTTAACGTCCTTTTTTGAATTTGTAATCTTTTGAATTGCTTCTGTCAGTTAGATTCTTCTACATAGATTAGTTCTTAAAAGAGCATAATGTTTGAAACAGACATTTTTCCTCTCAAAAATTTTTTAATCCTTATTTTTTAATATAATCCTAAAGTAGTAGAAATAAAAATAGGAAAAAATGAACTTTGCATTAATGAGTTTTATGCAGAAGTACTGTAGACTCTTGTGGGGACAGTAGTGTTCTGTATCTTGACTGTATCACTGTCAGTATCCTGGTTGCTATTGTACTATGGCATTTCAAGGTATTACCTTTTTGGGAAACCTGGTAACGGGCACACAGGATCACTGTATTATAGTTTTTTATAGCTGCATCTCAATCTGCACTCATCTTCAAACAAAAAGTTTACTTAAAAACGTAAGAAAATTGAAATAAAGAAGCCAGTCTAATTGTTACTTATTCCTTTTTGTTTTACAGGTGTGTATGATATAGTAAATAACCTTGGTTCCCTTGTGGCCAGATTGATATTCCAGCCCATAGAGGAGAGCTTTTACATATTCTTTGCTAAGGTGCTGGAGAGAGAAAAGGGCGCCACACTTCAGAAGCAGGTAGTCTTGGTTCTTAAGCTGTTGTCTCTCAATTGTACTCTCCCTCTAATTGAAAGACAAACAGAAACATGGAAGCATCTGTTTCCTTCTGTTTGAGATGAAATGTTCTTCAAGATTTCAGTCTGCTGTCACAGTCTGAATGGTGGCAGAACCCTGACAGGACTTCTTCCACTACTGTTTTTTTCCCTGACTGGTCCTTCTTTCTCACCCCTTTGTCCTTCTTTGTGACCTTATTCTTGGCCCAGCCCGCAAAACTCCTCCTTTGGGCAACTTGCCTCTCTAATTGTCCCCTGTGCTGTGCAAACACTTTTCCATGGTCTCCTTTTAGTGTAAGAATAAAGTTATCTTCCTGCATTCTCAGATTCTCAAGACCCTTCAGGGTGAGCCTAGGATGCAGAGAGGCTGGAGAAAGGCTAAACTAGGGCCTTGCTCCCTGGGAGGATAGGACGTGTTCATGTGATTTCACTCAACACACCGTTTATTTAAGCATCTCTTGGGCTGTGAGAATCTACATATTCTGACTCTACACACCGTCACTACCATCAAGTTGATAAGTTGATTCCAACTCATAGCAGCCCTGTAGAGGGCTTCTAAGGCTGCAAATCCTCACAGGAGCAGAAAGCCTCCTTTTTCTCCCATGGAGCAGCTAGTGGGTTTGAAGTGCCAATCTTATGATTAGCAGTCCAATGTTTATCCTACAGTGCCATAGAGAGGAAGAGGTTTTGAGCCAAGAGTATTTGATTGTAGAAACTTCACTTTTTCTAAAGCACTTGTCTCTGACATCTTAGAATTAAAAGCAAGCAAGGTTGATCTCTTTCACAGCTTAGAAGAAATTTGCAAAAAATAAAAAATAGCTTATGCATAATATTTTAGGATGAGCTGATCTGACTCAGTCTGATTTAGAAGTTACTTCCCTAAGTGTGCTTTGATAGTAACATCTGAATGTTGAGACATTCTTCAGGAGAAGCTCTCTGACAGAGCTAGCTAGCATTTATTATAACCTGCTGCCTAGTTAAAATTAGGGAAAGGTGTTTCCTAAACAACATTTAAAATAATTTGGTTTAAGTATTGGTCATTGGTTCAACTCCACCAGCTGGTCCTTGGGAGAAAGATGAGGCTGTCTGCCCTCTAAGGATGTTCGGTCTCAGAAACCCTGGGGGCAGTGCTCCTCTGTCCTGGAGAGTTACTGTGCACCAGAACCAACTCAACAGCAGTGGGGGTTTTGCTGTTGATTTTTAATGAATTAAAAATCAAGCACCCCCCTCCCTACCCAAGGAGGCCCACACTGCCTTTTGTCTTCATTTGATAGTAGATGTAGGAAGAAACAGGCTACAGGAAAGCAGTGGTGTCCCTCACTCATTTGAAAGAATGACCTGCAAAATGGCAAAGGGGGCAGGGAGTTTTCTTTCAGCTCATGATTCATCCAACTTCCTTCCCTTTTCCCCTGGGCCCAGGAGGATGTTGCTGTGGCCGCCGTGGTTTTGGAGTCCCTGCTCAAGCTGGCCCTGCTGACTGGCCTGACCATCGCTGTGTTTGGCTTTGCCTATTCTCAGCTGGCTTTGGACATCTATGGAGGTGCCATGCTTAGCTCAGGATCAGGTATGCTCATAGAAGTTGAGTTGTGTGTCAGCGGAGGGAAAGTGGCCTGGGGCTGGGGCTGTGGAACTGCTCCCCTTACACAAGGTCAGACACGTGGTCAGGGTGTGGGCAGGGGCTTTTGCACCAGGCAATGCACTTCCCCAGCCTCGCCTGGAGAAGTTGCAATGACTCCAACCACTGTTGGCTTTTTTCTCAGGCCTAGAATGTATTTTGCCAACCATTTCCCTGCCCTCCCTCTGGGGTGAGAGAGGAAGGCAGAGAGCAAACTCTAATGAGCCTCCGCCTGGTACTAAACACATCTGAAGACAGTAAATGCCACATAAATCTCACAGCCTGATGTGTAAAAGTCTCTCAAGAATTACTCAGAGCGATTTGCAGAGAATAAAATTGATCTTGGCAAATAAAATGGTATGGCTAATCCAGTGACTCTTGGTTTTGAAGGAAAAGAGTACTGACTGTGTCCAACTTTGAAACTCCTGATGCCCAGACAACTGAGCATCTTACAGGACTTACTTTACCACTTGGCTCAGAATTGAGGCCTCTATTGTCCTTGGGGATAATGTTACTAATTTGAAATGGCACTGAGTCATAGGATGCCAGCTCATTTGTAGCGTTTCCATCATCTTTGTAGTTCTTCAGGTCACTATAACAAGCTCCCTGAAGACTTCATTCTGCTGCTCCATGTCAGTGTGAAGGGTTCTGTCAAGTGCATCAGCACATCCTGTCTCCACTATAATGGGACACAAACTTTTGGTATTAGTGCAAGAAGGGCCAAATTTCTGCACTTGAGTAAAGATCATTAAGTTTAGATAAACACCTGCTTTGATGCCAGCATGCAGCTCCCTGGGGATTACTGTAGGAGCCCTGGGGGCACAGTGGTAAAAGCATTCTGCTGCTAACCAAAGGTCAGTGGTGCAAACTCACCAACCTTTCTGTGGGAGAAAGATTTGGCAGTTTTCTTCCTTAAACATTTGTTGTTGATAAGTGCCTTGGAGTCAGTTTCAACTCATAGCAGCCTTGTATAGGGTTTCCAGGGAGCGGTTTGAACCACTGACCTTGTAATTATCAGTCTAGTGCTTATCCTACAGTGCCACATCACAAGCCCTCCATAAAGAATGGTGGTGGTTCATTATGTGCCATGGAGTTGGAAAATTCCAACTCATAGCAACCCTATATAGGGTTTCTGAGGCTGTAAATCTTTACAGGAGCAGAAAACTTCATTTTTCTCCTTTGCTGCTCGTAGTTTTGAACTGCTGATCTTAAGGTTAGCAGCCCAACTCATAATCACTACGCTACCAAAACTCCTTGCCATAAAGATTGTTGTTGTTAAGTGTCATCGAGTCAGTTCCGACCCATAGAGACCCGTTTCTGAGGAGCGACTGGTAAGCTTGAACCACCGACATTGCAGTTCAGACGGCTTTGCAGTCTGGCGCATTAATCCACAGCGCCACACTAGGATTCCTTAAGGATTAGTATTTGGTAATTAAGTGCCATCAAGTCAGCTCCCACTCATAGTGACCCTGAGTAGGGTTTCCGAGGAGCAGCTGGTAGGTTTGAACCACTGACCTTGCAGTTAACAGTCCAGTGCTTTTTCCACAGCAGGACCCCTTCATGAAGATTTGTTGTGGTTGTTGTTAAGTGCCATCGAGTTGGTTCTGACTCATAGTGACCCTGTATAGAGTTTCCAAGGAGCACCTGGTAGGTTTGAACCATCGCCTTGTATTTATAACTGACCTTGTAGTCTAGTGCTACAGCGCCACACCAGAACTCCATCCTTAATGATTGATGGTGGGTGACAGTTATGTGCCATGCAGTTGGTTTCAACTCATAGTGACCCTGTATAGGGTTTCCAAGGCTGTAAATCTTTATGGGATCAGAAAGCCTCATCTTTTTCCCATGAAACTGCTGGTAGTTTCAAACTGCTGACTTTGAGGTTAGCAGCCCGACTCGTAACCACTATGCTTCCAGAGCTCCATGAAAATTGTTGTTGTTATGTGCTGTGGAGTCAGTTCCAACTCATAGTGACCCTGTACGGGATTTCCGAGGCTGTGAATCTTTACGGGAGCAGAAAGCCTCATCTTTCTCCCTTGGAACAGCTGGTAGTTTTGAACTGCTGACCATGAGATTAGCAGCCTGATTTGTAACCGCTGTGCTACCACAGCTCCTTCATAAAGATGACAGACATCCTTGGAAATCCTATAGGGGCAGTTCTGCTCTGTCTTATAGGCTCTATGAGTCAGAATCGACTCAGCAGCAATGGGTGCGCGTTTGGGGCTTGCTGTGAGAAGTACATTTGGATCAGGCAACTGCAAGGAGGCCTCATCAGGATTCATAAAGTTATGTTTACATTCAGAAATGGGACTCAACTATTTCATGGTAGCTTTGCCCCTCTAGAAAGGCAGTCATCAAGGAACAACCTAATCACATTATGTGGGGAGAGGGCTATCCCGTCATTATAATGTTCACCTGGTACAGTAGTTAATCATAGACAAGACATAGACAAAGTGACTGTGTAGTCCTATGTACATGAGCTGCTCCTACAGTTTTGAGTATGGATTAAAAGAGCCAATGTTAGTTGAGTTCTGGAGTAGTATTTTCTGTCTCTAGTGGTTTAATGCCAGAGTCATTACTAATTTTAGGCTCAGAATGTGCTCTCTCTCCCATCTCATCTTTAGAGAAAGAGAATGATTCTCCTTTCTCCGTGTCTTAACAATTGTGTGCTTGGTGTGTCACTTGGGGTCTACATGACCATTAGTATCTCTAATTTCACTCACAGTCCTGTCAGTGCCACTGCCTGCCTCAGCAGGGCTCTTTGACATATTTGTCTTTTCATTAAGGCTGCTTCTCATTTTGACCAGACTTCCAGCTCTCTCTAAGATCCATGGGCCTTTCCCTCTGCTGGTGCCCACACTACCCCTCATCTTCTTGCCCCACTCTTGAGTCTTGTTCTAGTGCTATATATCTGTGTGCCTTTCCTGTGTCAGAAAGTATTAACATTGCCCCCTCCTACCCCTCAATCTTTTTGGATCACTTAAATACTCCGTAAAACTTGGCTTTCCCCAGAAAGTCTTCTTGGCTTAATCAGCAAAGAATGACAGCTTTCTGTGGCTCAGCCCCACCATGTTAGTTTTGAAAGTGGAATTTTCAACACTGCTGTACTCTTTTTCTCCCCAGGGCATGTTTGTCTTTGTCCTCTTGAAGTAGGCCTTCCTTTTACCTGAGTGCTCCTCTTAGAATCTAAGATTCTACACATGCCCAAGCATAGTGTAGACAGCTTTTGGGTAGAGTATGGTTTGACTTTGCTTTTTTGAGGTTAGGATTATATATAATCAGGGACTTTGTAAATGAGAGATCTTCACACCTACTTTTACAATTTTGCTGTTGTTGTTGCTGTGTGCCATCGAGTCAGTTCTGACCCATAGCGACCCTGTATAGGGTTTCCAAGGAGCAGCTGGTGAACTTGAACCACCAACCTTGCAGTTCAAATGGCTTTGCAGTCTGGCACATTAACCCACAGCACCACACCAGGACTCCTTTACAACTTTAGGGAAACAGAAACATCCACTGAACTTCCCTGAGATTTTTCACATTTATCTTTAAGGTGCTTTTTTTATGCCCTTTATTTTTCAAAATCTTTTATTCTTCTCTGCCCCTTCACTTCAGTCCATGGTTTAAGGATCCATCCATAAATCCCAGAATTTCAACTTTCCCCCCCAAACTGACTTTAAACCATTCTATCTAAACAAGTGTTTCACTCAAGAGTTTCTTCTCCAGGCTTAAAGCAACTCACTATCCACCTTCATATGGACCTACACATGCCATCAGCAGGTGAGACTACAAGTAGATACAAGGTACCTCCTTTTCTGCATCTGCCAGTGAGGGAGGATGAAGAGAAATGGGAAGCACAGATTACAGCCCTGTGTTGTTGTCGAGGGACAGAGCCTGGTCCCGCCTCCTTCACTGGAGCCTTCCCTCAGTGAAGGTGGGGGCCCGGCTGCTTTCTGCAGGAGCCCAAGAAACAAATGCAACACGCTAAAATGTAGAATCTAGGAGAAGGCCATGGAAAAGACTTCATCAGGCCTGTGACTGCCCTTAAGCTCTTTGGGGTCTCCACAGCACTGGCGTCTTTCTGTTTTTTTCAAAAAATTTTATTGTGAATTGAGTGATAGCTTACGTGGGAGAACATCGGTTTTACACTCATCATTTCATTGCAATGATTACAGTCTCCATGCATCATCATTCAACAGTATTTTTGCTTCTATTCCCTCTGTTGTTTTTTTGTTGTGGGGGTGGGGGGGAGAAGTACACAAAACCACTCAGGAGTGTATAATCATTTGTATAACTAAAGGGCACATTCTGTAAGCCTACAGGCATCTTTCTTATTAAACAGCTTTTATAAATTATAAATGAGTTCTAAATTGAGAGTCTGGAACTTCAATTCCCCTTTTTATAGTGGTTAATTTTTTTTGTTTTGTTTTTATGATTGTTGGGTGACATCTAGTGTATTCCGACTCCATGCACTATACATTGCCCAGTTTTTCTTCATTGAGATCTAATTTACATCGAGTACAATTCTCTTAAGTCCAGTTTGATGAGTTTGGGCAAATATATACACCTGTGTCTCAGTCCTACTCCCTGAATGGCAAATTAGAGGCAACCACAATTCTAATATTCATCACCATATATTTTCAGTTTTGTTCTAAAAAAACTCCTATAAATGAAATAATACTGCACATAATACACAGTTTTGTTCGGCTGCTTTCCCTCAAGATCTTTGAGATTCATCCATGTCTGTTTTCCCCCATTATTGCTGAGAAACAAAAGGGCAATTTTGTGTAGATGGACCATTGCATGTTTATCTTTTTTTCCATTGATGTGCAGTTTTGGCTATTATGAATGTAAATACTTTGATTGATTTTGTACAAGTGTTTTTGTGAACATGTATGTTCATTTCTGCTGGATATATACCTAAGGAGTGGAATTTCTGCATTGTAGGTTGGATGCATGTGTATTTTATTAGAGAGATTACCTCTTGACGATTGATCTCCCTTAAGAAAGGGGGATCAGTGCCATTATGAAGGCTCCTATTCTTTTGTAGACTTTTCCAAAGCTTGTTCATTAGCTGTAGAATTCCATGACTGTGTTTTAAGGGAAGAAAATAACATTACAGGCTCCAGTTCTTGCTACAAATTTGTGGCTGTTGTGTCTTGCTATTTCCTGCTGTTCCTGGGGCCTGGACTTTCCCCCAAGGCCTTTTTTTCAGGACTTGTTCAGCTGAGGTTCTCTTAATTGCAACCATTTAAAGACTTTAAATGTTCAAACTAGCAGGCTTTTTCATGCTGGTTAAAAGGTGAGATTTACTTATTGGCCAGATAAGCTTTTAGTTGTTAAGCTAGAGAGCTCTATTCACAATTGCCCTTTTGTTTTTAGTCATTTAGTCAGTGCCCTGGAATGCTGGAGAACCTTCTAGATCTTTGAGACCACAGGCTTGAGTGTGTCTCCTGCCTGGTAATGCTGCCCACAGGACTGATGACCAGGTTCTCGTATTCTCTGAGCTCTCAGCAGAGCTGAGGGACACCTGGGCCTCCCGTTTGGGCTGTGGAGTCTTGGTGGGTTGTCTCCTTCTAGGTCCTGTTTTGCTGCGTTTCTATTGTCTCTACGTCCTCCTGCTTGCCATCAATGGAGTGACCGAATGTTTCACGTTTGCTGCCATGAGCAAAGAGGAGGTTGACAGGTGCGTAACCTAGAAAGGTACACCTTATACTTGGTCTTCAGGCAAAATGTACTGAATGTACTTTTAGAGGTAAACATTAGACCCCTCAGGATCACCACTGCACCGACACAACTCAGTTCATGCTCCTCACCATAGAGCTGGGAGGCAACAGTTATTCTCTGCTGACTTCCTGGAGGGAGAAGTATTGGCCTAGTCAGTAGACAAGCTAGACTCCCATTCCTCCAGCTCTTTGCCCTGTGTCCCCTCTCCTCAGAGAAAGACCCAAATGTACATATACATTTTGTCATATTGTGTTCCCACCCATTGACTAGGTCATGATCCTGGCTCTAGCATCTCAGCCAGGCTCAACCCAGGCTGTGGGCCAAAATCCCTCCTGGAGCTTGTTAGAAATGCAGACTCCTGGCTACCTTGCCTCCACCAGTCTCTCTCCCACTTCTGGGGGATCCGCAGGGACTGCCTGCACCGTATATGCTTGTATGCTTCAAAAGCTCCTCCATAATTTTGATGTGAGTTCCTGGCTAAGAGCCTCTGCCCCATACCTGGGATCATCTGCTTCTTGTGTCCCAAGGTATGAAAAGCAACTAAGCAGTAGGATGCAGTCAGAGAGAAGGATAGAACTGATAAGGGGAGAGGAGAAAAAGAGCAGAAAATAGAAAGGGTAGGTGCAGGTGATGAGCAAATGGCCTGTTACTCCGGTGCCCATTGAGGCCTGAGTCCCTTGAGCATTTTCATACTATCTCTGTAAAGCCTTCAGTGCTGTTGAGACCACTTAGAGGCCCCAGGGTGGGGTGGGACAGAAAAGGGCTAGCTCAAAAAGTTAGGGAGCTCTTAGTCTTCAGAGCAGCCTCTATCTGCTTCTCCTCTGGAACTGCTCACACAGAAGCTTGTTGACTATGTTTACTGTACAGTGGCTGAGAACTAAAGTCTAGATCCGCACCCCCAGCCAGACTGATCAGATTCTCCTAGGAAGCTTCTCCCAGACCAACTAAATTAGAATTTGGGGGGAGGTTGGACCAGGGAATTGGTTGTATTACACAACTCCTGGGTATTCTAATGGTAGATAGGACTTTGGACTGATGGCCCATTCCAGGATAAGATACGTTGAGCATTGAGAACCCATTACTCACTTAGGTATACATAAATGAAACAGCAAAAGGTTCACAAAGCAGTTATTACCCAGTTACATGTACAATGTGCTGACAATTTTTATTCTGTTCTGCCTCATTTTTCCAAAAAGGCTCACTAGATTGATTTCCTAACTTACAATTTTAAAATAATAGTCCAGATTTGTTTTTGTTTTTACTTTCAATAGTTAAATTTCTAACTGTAAAGCTTCTTTAAGTTCTATTATTTTTCTTTTTTCATGGATGAAAAGGTCGGCTTAACTCTAAAAAAAACCAAAAAACAAAAACAAAAGAAGACTTGTTCTTTGAAAGCCCTGTCTAGCGTTGAATAATTTTTAATACAAAGTAAAACTTGCTGAGTGAGACACTGTGGATTGTGGAAAGAGCCTAAGACTAGGAGTCTGACTCTTTAAAAATAACTTCAGCATTATCATTGAGGGAGAAAGTCAACAATAAACTCATTTGAAATGTTCAAAACGTTCTACCAAATCACAAGGAGTATGGACAGCTACTAGTTGCTGTCTTTCCTTTTCTGTTACACTGAACCAAAGGAAACACCCTGTTAAATGTGTTGTAATGGAATTCTGGTGTCATGTAAACGTGTAGAAAATTATTTTCAAGTTGTTAGTTAACACAGGGAAAAGACAGAGCATCTTCTAATGCACCTTTCATCTTAGGGTAATCACTTCCCCGAAGATTAAAACATGACTTTAAGCACAGTTTTCAGATATGTATTAAACATACCAGCCCTGGTTCTGTCTGGACTTCAAGCTCCAGGTTCTGCTCTGAGTACAAGGATCTCCTGAGCTCTTCACAGACCCTGATCCTTTTTCACCTGTATGAATTTAACCAGATAGAATAATGCTAGTAATGGGTTTTTATTGTAGAATTGGGTAGCTTAGTTAAATGTTATGGTTGATAAAGATGAGTTCACACTGGACATTATAGAGTCTGAATTAAAAATAAAATATTGATAAGCACATGGACTTTTACCAAACCAAATTCTGCTTAACCAATGTTTGTCTCTAAATAAAAATAGAATATTCAGTTAGATGTGAACTACTGGAACTTCCTTTGAATTGTAAGCTGTTCCTTTTTTTAAAAAATGACCTCATATTAAGATTAAGTATATTTAGAATATGATTGGTGGACTTTTGAATATGCACTACTGAAGAGTTTTTGTTCTGTTTTATTAAGGACATCCCATTTTCGTTTCACACAACAAATATTTTTGAGCGTCTGCACTCTTTAACAGGCATTGTTTTGAGCTCTGAGAAGACAGGAGTGAATAAGACAGATGGAGAAATCCCTGCTTTCCTGGAACTGATGTTCTACTGGGGGAAGCAGATAGTGAGCAAGTAAATAAATAAAAAATTGGAGTGATGTGCAGAGAACTGAAATAGGGTTTTTGTGGGGAGAGTTCTTGTGGTTGTTAAGTGCTGTGGAGTCAGTTCCGACTCATAGTGACTCTGTATAGGGTTTCCGGGGAGAAGCTGGTGAGCTTGAACCACCGACCTCAAAGCTCAAACTGATCTTGCAGTCCAGCGCATTAACCTGCAGTGCCACAGTAGGACTCCATGGGGAGAGTAGGAGTCTTTTTATATGAGGTAATTTGGGCAGGCTCCTCTGAGCAGATGGCATTTAAGCTGAGTCCTGCATGACCGAGAAGAGTCTGCCATGAAAAGATGGAGGCAGAGCCTACCTTTGAAAGGATGAAGATTAACAGCTTCTTTGTCCAATTTGCTGGTTGTTGTGTATGCAACATGGAGTTGGACTCCTTTAACTGTCTACTGATGGATGAGTGTAGTCTAATTATGCTGGCACCTGGGAGATCACTGCCCTCTTTGTGGAGGCTCCAGAGGCAACCCTGTACGGCTGGCTGTTCCTTGAAGTGTTTAATTAGCACACACTGCAAGATACTTGGGTCATTGCTGCAGAGAACATCTGTGACCATCCATCTTTTGATGAACCAAATTTTAAGTCCCATATCTTCTTGGGAGGCATGGAGAAATAAGCATTCTTAAATAAATAACTTTGGTTGATGTTAACCAAACCTTTTAGTCATTATTGTCACTGATTAATAATTTTTCATTGATTGAGAAAGTGGTATTTTCATTGCAGCTTTCAAATTTCCATATTTTTCTGAAAAGTGGATTAAGGCTATAGGTTATGAATTCTAGGAAGTTCAGCAGCTGCAGAGCCCTCTTGTGGTGGCAAACAACTGTTCTCATTATGATATGCTTCTTCTAAATGGCCACTTCAAAGAGACTGTACTGTTAAATTTGTCCCTGCTTGAATTAGCATGAATTAGCTGTTGGTTTTACTTGGTGTTGGGTGGGGATGACTTCAAAAGTTTGTGAATCTATGGTTTAAACTTCAAGGAGAGTGACATTTTCATGACACCCAGTATTTTAAAGCATATACAGCGCCCACATCAACAGTGTTCATATGTATATATGATGCATATGTGGTGCGTATAGTACACATAGGAAACTAACAGAGGGATTGTGCAGTTTGCAAAACTGTGTAACATACATAATTTGCACAAAAACATGGCAACTTTAGCTGTATTTAAAACCAACTAGATTATGGAATCTCTGAGGTTCTTTTCTGTGAATTCATGTTTAGTCACTTAAAGAATATTTTTTTGGTAGCAGTGCTATCTTGGGACCATGTACCCATTGCCCTAACTTGCGTCTCCCTCTCCCTAGGTACAACTTCACAATGCTGGCCCTGTCATCCTCATTCCTGGTGTTTGCCTATCTCCTGACCCGTTGGTGTGGCAGTGTGGGCTTCATCTTGGCCAACTGCTTTAATATGAGCATTCGGATCACACAAAGCCTTTCCTTCATCCACCGCTACTACCAAAAGAGCCCTCACAGGCCCCTGGCTGGCCTGTACCTGTCACCAGCCCTCCTCGGGGCATTTGCCCTTAGTGGTGGGATTACTGGTTTATCAGAGGTGAGACTCCCTACAGCCCTCACACCACATGCATTTGTAGTCTGTCCACTATCCCTGCAGTGGTGGGATTACTGGTATATCAGAGGTGAGACTCCCTGCAGCCCTCACACCACAAGCATTTGTAG
>NW_006408868.1:2019770-2021346 GCF_000296735.1 Chrysochloris asiatica | reverse complement strand
ACCTTTCTTCATTTTAAACCATTCAGTGTTTCCATGTTCTGTTCAAACAGTTGCCTCTTGGTCCATGTGCAGATTCCTTATGAGCACAGTTAAGTGTTCTGGAATACTCATAGTTCGCAGCGTTGTCCATAGCTTGTCATGATCCACACAATCAAAAACGTTTGCATAGTCAATAAAGCACAGGTAAACATCTTACTGATATTCTCTGATTTCAGCCAAGATCCATCAGACATCAGCAATGATATCCCTCGTTCCACGGCCTCTTCTGCATCCGGCTTGAACCTCTGGAAGTTCTTTGTCAATGTATGCTGTAGCCATTTCTGTATTACTTTTAGTAAAATTTGCTCGCATGGCATATCAAAGATATTGTCTGATTTCCACATTCTGTTGGGTCACTTCTCTTTGGAATGGGCACAAATATGGATCTCTTCCAATCAGTCAGCCAGATAGTTGTCTTCAAAATTTCTTGGCATAGATGAGTGAGTGCCTCCAGAGTCGCCTCACTTTCTTGAAATATTTCAATTTTTATTACATCAATTCCTGGAGGCTTGTTCTTTGCCAATTCCTTCAGTGCACCTTGGACTTCCTCCTTCAGTATCATTGGCTCTTGATTATATGCTACCTCTTGAAATGGTTGAATATCAACCATTTCCTTTAGGTACAGTGACTCTGTATTCCTTCCATCTTCTTTTAATGCTTTCTGCATCATTCAATAATTTGCCCAGAGAATCCTTCAATAACAAAAGTCAAGGCTTAAATTTTTTCTTCAGTTCCCCCAGCTTGAGAAATGCTGAGCATGTTCTTCCTTTATGGTTTTCTGACTCCAGATCTTTGAACATGTTGTTGTAATATTTGGCTTCATCTTCTCAAGCTGATCTTTGGAATTTTCTGTTCAGCTCTTCTTCTTCTTGTTGTTAAGTGCTATCGAGTCGATTCCAACCCATAGTGACTCTGCACAGGGTTTCCTAGACTGTAAACCTTTACGGAGCAGAAAGCCTCATCTTTCTCCCGCGGAGCAGCTGGTAGTTTCAAACTGCTGACCTTAAGGTTCGCAGACCTATTCGTAACCACTACACTACCAGAGCTCCTTGTTGGACCTCCTCATTTCTTCCATTTGCTTTAGCATCTCTACGCTGGAGAGCAAGTTTTAATGTCTCTTCTTACATCCATTTTGACCTTTTCCTTCTTTCTTTTCTTCATAATGACTTTTTGCTTTCTACCTGTATGATGTTCTTGATGTCATCTTACAACTTTTCTGGTCTTCAGTCTTTAGTGTTAAATGTATCAAGTCTGTTCTTCAGATGATCTCTAAATTCAGGTGGGATAGATTTAAGGTCATATTTTGTCTCTTGTGGACTTGTTTTCATTTTCTTCACCTTCAGTTTGAATTTGCATATGAACAATTGATGGTCTGTTCTACACTCTGCCCCTTGACTGATTATATGGATCTTTTCCATCGTCTCTTTCCACAGATGTAGTTGATTTGATTTCTGTGTATTCCATCTGGCAAGGTCCATGTGTATAGTCATCTCTTATGCTGTCTAAAGAAGGTATTTGAAATGAACAAATCATTGAT
>NW_006408868.1:2014435-2019050 GCF_000296735.1 Chrysochloris asiatica | reverse complement strand
ATAAGGTTTTCAGTGACTAAATATTCGGAAGTAGTTCGTCTCTCCTTCCTAGTTTGTCTTCGTCTGGAAGCTCATTTATAACCTGTCCACCATGGGTGACCCTGCTGGTATTTAAAATACCGGTGGCATAGCTTCCAGAATCACAGCAACTCACAAGCCACCACAGTATGACAAACTGACAGACTTGTGGTGGGAGACAGGATTAGAGGCAGTTATATTTGAGGCTGAATACAATCTTCATGAATAAGTTGTATCTGGAGTCTGTCTCTTTTGAGCTATAAAAGTGATTTTAAAATGAGCAGAGATCAAAGGGACCTCAGTTCTACAAAGAAAGAAGAGCCAGGGGCGAAGCATGTCGTTTGGGCCCAGAGTCTCTGCTGAGAAGTTCCTAGGCCCAGGGGAAGATTAATGATAAGGACACAAAGAGAAAGGCTTCTTCTAGAGCTGGCACCCTGAGCTCAGACATAGAGCCCCTAAACTGTGAGACAAAGCATTTCTGTTTATTAAAACCATCCCCTTGCAATGTGTCTATGATAGATAACTAACACAACGATATCTGAATACGTCGATCTTTTTTTTCCTCAGAGGACAATAGCTGGGGTCAGGTTATGTACTACCAAGTATCACAGAGAGTACCTCTCATTGCCCATGACTTCCATCTTTGGTTTGGACAACCGAGTTCCAGCCCGAATACAAACACGGCAGACCCAGGGGTCAGGTCCTCCAGGCTGTGGTGTGAACACAGGCTAAGTAAGCCTCACTTCCCGACACCCTGCACCATGCAGGTGAGCTTTTCTAGTCATGTAGTAATTCCTCTCAGATATGAATAATCTTTAGTGCTAGATACTTGTATAAACTGTATCTTGGATGCTAATCGTTAATAATTATCTGACTCAGATGTCCCTAAAACTTCCATGTTTATACCTAAAGAGTAGGTTGTTCATCTGGGCCTTTAAGAGTAATTTGTTTCAGAAGTGATTTATTAAAATGTGTTCATTTAAATATCCAATAGCCAGTAGCTCCAGCTGAGAGACCAATGATTAAGACCCACAAGCACACCAAGACTGGGGTCAGTCATCTTGACACATTTTTCAAAGAATAGTTTGCTCTAACTGGGGGAAAATAGCCAAATATGAAGTACCACTGAGGAATCAAAAGGCTTCCAGAAGCATGACTCCGATAGAGGGCAGGGCCATCCTGCCCAAGAAAACTGCTTGTCCCATGGGGGAGGGAGGTGATGCACACAGAGGCAGCCGTCTGACCCTCCCATGCCCTCCCATGCCCTTCCATGCTCAGAAATGGGTCTTCTGCCCTCACAAACATTGACCATTCCTCCCTACCTCCAATCCTAAATGTTGCACTCTTCCCATACCCACTTGACCCCAAACTCAAAACTTGGACCTCCAACTATACCTCAGAATTACCTGAATTACAAGTTAGAAATGTAGGGTCCTAGGGCCCACCCCTGACCTTCAGAGTCTGCATCTGTGCTGGTAGGGCTCTGAGATTAGCTTTTTTTGCAAGTCCATGTGACCATGATGCCACCAAGATTAGAGAAACGCTGTCACACACCCAGTGGTCCTCTTCAGAGTCAGAGCTCACATACATGTACCCTCACCCTGTCCATTTTCTGCTCCAGGAAGAGAGCTACTATGCCTGGATAGCACTCCTGCCCTCTCAGCCACCAAGGTTCCACCATGGAAGGGGGAGGGCAGTTCCATGTCTGACAGCACATCCCTCAGCTCTGTGCAGTCCACCGGCACTGCTGTTAGCACAGGGCTACTGCAGTCAGGGCCAGCTCCACTCTTCAGCCTTGGAAGCTGGCCAGCTGGGACAACCGCCCAAGCCTCCCTCTGTGTCCTACTTCCTTGTTTATAGGAAGAGTAGTTCCAATGCCTAAGTGTTTCCCGGGAGCCAGTGCTTCCCTGTTGCTAGCATCTGCCTCTTGGGCCAGCAGCAGCATTCTGGCAGCAGGTGCTTTACAGTTCTCAGAACTTCTGGCTACCATCCAGAAGCTCAGTTCAGTGGGCCTAGCTACTGCCTCTCCTGTGGCCCTGCTGGCCACCCATCCTTGGGATGCTTGCAACATGTATTTATCCTAGCCTGCCTCACTTTAGCCAAGATTTTGGGGTTGAATCACCCTTTTTTTTTTTTTGCTTCAAATACCACATAAAATCTCATGTGACTACTTCCCCATGGTAACCAATCTCTAAGGCACATTCTTTTATAAAACAAAGATACCTTTGGTGGTGAGAATAGCAGTATTGCTGACTGTCCTGCTCCCCTAGAGGCAATTGTATTGGGGACCTCAGATCTGTGAGGGGAAGATTCTGTGTCCATTAGTGCTCCCTGAATGGAGACTTCCAGCTCTGGAAGTGCGATTTTCCTGCCACTCAGTTCGTCTTTCTTAAGCCATATATTTATGTTAATAGTTTCATGTCAATTCCCTCATTTTAAAATGAATTCTTCACATTATTGTTAAAGATCTTCCTTCTTTCATGCCCCACCTTCCTCACAAAGAGAAAACCACCTGCATTTCATAAGGAAAATGGGCAAGTCACCTGAGTGTAGACAATGTCAGTACAACAAACAGCTTGAGGATGTGATTACTGACTTTACTGACTTGGAAACAGGAGGCCTATTTCTTACTCGCCCCTTCTCCTTCCCACCCTAAGCAGTGTTTCCCACTTTATTGCACCTGTCTGTCTCCTGTCATTTCTTTCTGGCCTGCTTGTTGTTCTGGTTGTTTACTTAGTAAGCAACTATTATTTGACTAGTTTCAAGTACTGATAGGGCAGTGTGATTTTTTTAGGTGGTCCAAGACAGCCCCTCTACCTTTCATCTTCCTCACTCAGGTGCTTGAATTCCTTTCTTGGGGAGCAAAGGCTGTTACTCCTTAATTGGGGAGTTGGGTGGAAACTCAGATCCTCCAGAGAATGACTGCCTGACTCATTCACACTAAGATGGAAAATAACCCCATTGGGGATGCTTCCCTGAACAGCTTTTGATGTTGAGGAAGAAGTGGGACCAGGAGCACCCAGGATCTGCAAGGGGAAGGGCTTAGGTGAGAGGCTGTACCACCACCAGAAGATAGCATTTAAGTGCTGCTGTGTGGCCTCTGAGATGGGAGCAAACAATTTAGGAAGAACCATGACTGAAAATCGCATGGAGGTGGGGCAGGAACTCACGAGGAGAAAGGACAGGAGCAGGAAAAACCTCTCACATGCTTGGGAAGGCCAGGCGGGGGATGAAGGGGTAATATTTTGGCACTGGGTGTGGAGGATAGCCCAGCCAGGGGGACTTATTGATGAAAACTCCACCAGAAGCTGGCCTACTGTTAAAACCAAGCCTCTGAGATGGACCACTGGCTCAGGATGCTGCTTGCAAGGTTCCCAGTGGCCTTGAAGAATCCTCAGAACACGCACAGACCCAGGACACCTATGTAGTCATCAGATAGGACCCAGTCAGTATGCAGAGAAGAGGTGCTGAGATACACAAGTGTCAGAAGTTCCCTAGAAATTTCTTGACAATGAAACACACAGAACTGGAAAGAGTGCCTGAACAGAAAAAGTGCTTTGAACTATCACTTGCTGTTTCATCTCAATGATTGCAATTCCCTCCATGCAACAACAGTTTTGCCACTTCCACCCTGTGGTTCCCACTTTCCATTCCACCCTCCTTCCCATCCCTTCTCAACTTTGTCCCTAGGTAAATGTTGCCCCCTTAATCTTGAAAGATTGACCATTCCATGGTGAACATACCTCACCAGTGTTGTTGTTCCCTCTATATATGATCTGCTTCTTGGCTGAAAATTGGGCATTGAGGGTGAGTTCTGTTCCAGACCTGAAGGGTGGTCAAGGGCCATAGTCTCTAGTTCCTCCAATCTCTGACCAATAAGCATGGTCTTTAAAAAATAATTTTGAGTTTTATTTCACATATTTCCTGCTCTATCCAGAGCAGTTAATGGTGGTGGCTGGGCACGATTTAGTTTTTCTGGTCTCAGATTTGTGGGGACTGAGATTCACATGTTCCATTGGTCCATTGGACTAGTTGATTCCAAGCATCTTCAAATTTTTATCACTCTTTGTCCACACATGAAGAGACCAATAGTTGCATCTTAAATAGTTGCTCATGAGCTTTTAAAATCCCAGTCACTATTTTTTTTTTTTTTAAGGTTTTGATTGTGGACTGAGTAAAAATTTACAGGGCAATATCATCAGTTTTACATTCAACAAATCATATACCTTGTTTCATTACAATGATTATAATCCCCTCCATGTACCGTCAGTTAACAGTATTTCTCTCTATCCACTTCAGCTTTTTAAAAAACAAACAAAAAAACCCACTCAGGCATATATAATAATTTACATCTCCAAAGGACACATTCTGCAAGTCTGCTCTTGGCCACCACCTCTTTGTCCCTCTCTTCTTAGTCCATGAATCTAGAGTCCTCAGTCGCTCCCCCTCTCCATGCCCCCATCTCTGCCTCCATCTCTGGCGCTGCTGCTTCTCTGGATAAGGTCCCACATTTTGCTTGTGCATTCCTCTCTTGTCCTCTGTTTCTGGACTGTAAGATTAACCACTCCCTTTTTTTGTTACAAAACTTCTACCTTTA
>NW_006408868.1:2012115-2014335 GCF_000296735.1 Chrysochloris asiatica | reverse complement strand
TCACACCACAAGCATTTGTAGTCTGTCCACTATCCCTGCAGTGGTGGGATTACTGGTATATCAGAGGTGAGACTCCCTGCAGCCCTCACACCACATGCATTTGTAGTCTGTCCACTATCCCTGCAGTGGTGGGATTACTGGTATATCAGAGGTGACACTCCCTGCAGCCCTCACACCACATGCATTTGTAGGCTGTCCACTATCCCTGCCTCTAGCCTTCCTCTTCCTTATCTACTTGAACCGTTTGCCTCTTTCTTTCCAATCCCCTAAATCTAGACTCTCAGTATGCAGCTATTATGCCTTTTATCTGAATTGGAAACTCGTTCAGTAGGATTCTGCATTCCTTAGGACACAGCTAGAGACCTTGGCAATGATGATGGTTTCTTCCCTTAGGTATATCTCTGCTGTGAACAGGGCTGGCCAGCCAAGCTGGCACACATTGCTGTGGGGACCTTCTGTTTGGGAGTGACTCTCAGAGTGGCATTCTTCACAGAGTCCAAGCTGATCCACTTTCTTAGGACTCAGTTTAGTGTCTCCAGACCCTCCAACAAAACGACATGATCTTGAGGGTATACTAATGCTGTGGTGCCTGGACCAGCTGTGCGACAGTGTTGTGAGCAAAAGCTTCTTCACAGAAGAGCCCTGCTGAAGGGTCTGCAGTGGAGGAAGACATCAGAAGAATCACTGACTGAACCTGCCTGACCTTATGAAGTCTTAAATTTGAATGAGGACACTTATTTTTAAATTAAGGATGAAATACCCTCTTTAAAGAGATGTGGGGTTTTGTTTTGTTTTTATTATCCTTTTGGGTGGGGGGGGTGTCAACATTTTTATTAATGAATCAATTCCTCTTGGATGGGATTAACCTTTGGCACTATCTGCTCTAAGACTGTCTTGAATGTTAGTATTTCACCATCATCTGGCCATTTTGCTCTTTTAGAATACTGAATCTTCCTTGAAAGAAGAAAGGCAGCCTGATGCTCATCACAGAACAAGAACAAAGAGTGACTTGAAGATGTGGGCTTCCCCACGACTTTTGGACTTTTGGAGAATGAAAAATGTTAGTGAGAAATCCAAGAAATGAAAACATGAAGTTTTTCAGATCACAGTTTCCAGCTCAGGAGAAACACACCTGTCATGTTCACTGCTGTGTTCCCAGACCAGCATAGGGCCATTTCTAGAGGAGCCTCAGCATTTATTTATTGAAGAGGGAGTGGAAGCTGACTGATAAATCTCTGATCCCCAAAGAGGGGAGTTTGAAGGATATTGTAATCCAGTCTGAGCTACTGTGTCCCCTGAACGGAATGCTTCTTTGCAGCAGACTGTACCTCCTTATATGGAAATTGCACAGGCAAATTGTTATAGATGAAATTCTATCTCCCCTAGAGATGAGTATGTCAACGTGAGCAGGTCATGATTCTCAGTGATATGTTGTCGTTCTCCATTTTGTGATCAGTTGCCATTATCCTGTGTGATGTGATCCTGACCTCTATGATATTGATGAGGCAGGACGGTTGTTGTTGTTGTTAAGTGCCATCGAGTCGGTTCCAACTCCTAGTAGCCCTGTATAGGGTTTCACCAGAGTCACTGGTGGGTTGAACCACCAACCTTGTGGTTCACAGTCCAGCACTGATGCACAGAGCGACCCCAGGAGCCTGAGGTAGGGTGGCTGTTGTGTTGTGCTGTTAGGTGCCATCGAATTGGTACCGACTCATAGTGACCTTATGCACAGCAGAATGAAACACTGCCTGATCCTGGGCCAACCCCACTATCGTTGCCATGCTTGAGCCCATTGATGCTGTCACTTTGTCAGTCTATCTCATGGGAGGGTCTTCCTCTTTTTCTCTGACCCACCACCTTACCAAACATGATATCCTTCTCCAGTGACTGGTCCCTCCTGACAATATGTCTGAAGTATGAGATACAAAGTTTGGCCAGCCTGGCCTCCAAGGAACACTCTGGCTGCACTTCTTCCAACACAGATCTGTTGGTTCTTTTGGCATCCCATGGCACTTTCGATATTCTCCTCCAACACCATAAACACAAAAGCATCAATTCTTCTACAGTCTTCCTTATTCACTGTCCAGCTTTCGCATGCATATGAGGTTATTGAAAATACCATAGCTTGGGTCAGGTGCACCTTAGTCTTCAAGCTGACATCTTTGCTCTTCAACACATTAAAAAGGTTTTGTGAAGCAGATATGCCTAATGCAATACGTC
>NW_006408868.1:1977147-2003495 GCF_000296735.1 Chrysochloris asiatica | reverse complement strand
TGTATTTGATTGACAGCTTTGCTGGGTAGAGGATTCTTGGGTGGCATTTTTTTCTTTCAGGATTTTATATATGTTTCCCCATTGGCTACCCAAAATGGGGGGGAGGGAACAGCGGGAAGGGGACTATAAAGGCGAGAAGTGACTGGTTTACAAGCTTTCACGAGGGAGCCTAGATCCAGAGGGTGCGGAGGAAGGTAGAATCTCCACTGAGTAGTAGCCAAACTGTCTGGGTGGGACTGATGAAAGAAAATGGGGATAGATAGGTCTCTTGTGGTACAGTAGTAAATAATTGCTATCAGGACTGACTGTGAGTGTTAGAAATGTAAAGGTAGATGTTTTGTAGCAAAAGGAGGGGAGTGGTTGACTTTGCAGTCCAGGAGCGGAGGTCCCTGGGACCATCAAGGGAGAAGAGCAGAGAGCGGGACCCTACGCAGAGAAACAGTGATGCCAGAGGTGGAGCAGCTGGGGACTCTAGACCCAGAGAGGGAGAGGAGCTGTGTGCTGACGACCAAGGGACAAACTTGTGGAGTATACTTTTTGGTGGTTTGATGATGCATGGAGGGGATTGTAATCATGGCAATGAAACTATATACAATAGGATGAATGTAGAGCTAATGTTCTCCCATGTAAACTATCACATAATTCACCAAAACATTTTTAAAACAAACAAACAAAAAAAGATAGTGGAGTTTTTCCATGAACATTTTGAAACCCGCTTGTATAAGTAGAGCGAATCCCCCAGTTTATAAATGAGATCCACCCGTTCCTAAATGTGTCTTTATGTCAAATTGGTAAGTAAGTCAGAACAGGTGCATCTGATTCTTATCTAGTTTTACTTTAGCTCATGAAACTAATCCTGGTGGTGCTGTAGAATAAGCACAGGAAGGTGGGTTTGAATTGCAAGGTTACTGGTTCAAATCCATCAGTCACTCCTTGGAAACTCTATACAGGGTTGTTATGAGTCGGAATCGACTCGATGACACTTAACAACAACGCTAGCCTCAAGGTCAGCAGTTCAAACCGACCAGCCACTCCTTTGGAGAAAGATAAGGGTATCTGCTCCATAAAGATATACAGCCATCGGAAACCCGATACAGAGTCGCTGAGTCAGAATCAGCTTTATGGCAATTGATTAGTTTTTGTTTCTGTGCAAGAAAAGGCAAGCCTTTTCCCTGGTTTAAGAGCTGTACGTGCAGCAAGTGAAGTGATTCTGGTGAAGAACTTCTTGTGAGGGCTGGTTCAATGGTTTCAAAGTGAGGGCAAATTTACACAACATAAAAGAGTACAAATCAACCAGACTTTCATAACTGGGTGACGTTACAGTCTGATTGCATTTCAACACTATTTTTGAAGCTTTCTGTTTGTAATTTGGATCCAGTAAATTTTGTTTTTGTCTCAGTCAAAGGGCCCTGGGAGCTTAAGAAGGAAGGAAGAGGCATTAGGAGCCAACAGGAGTTGCCTGTGAGTCAGGCATGTGCAGCTCCTAGAACTCTCTGTGCTCCTCTTGCCTTTGTGTTGGTCTTCATCTCTCCTGTGGCTCAGACAGAGTGGTCAGGCTGGTGGGTAGTGAGAGGAGATGATGCTCTCAGGGTTCCTCTATTAACAAGACAGTCATTTTCACCAGCTTCCTCTCTAACCCCACTCAACATTCAGCTTCAGGGTCTATTCTGAGGCCCTGCAGGAGAAATGGAACTGGCCCAGGTGACAACTACTGCAGGTCACGAGTCCTGGTGTGGTGCTGTAAGCACTGGGCTGCTAGCTCCAAAGTCACAGTTCAAACCCACCAACTGTTCCTCAGAACCTCTATACAGGGTCATTATGAGTCAGAACTGGCTAAACAACTCTTAGCAACAACACTGTGGGCCATGGGTTATAAGTGAGCCAGTGGATGAACTATCCTTGAGTCAGGTGAGTGCCCCGTCCCATCCACTTAGCTGTCACGGGGTGGGGCCTGGACAGGGTGGTATGGTTCATCCAGGGAGGCCCCCGCAGTCACAGAGGAACTACATGAGGAGCTCCATGACATATAACTGACTTGAGAAAACCTTCTAGACACCGTATATTTCTTTTCCTCGCGCCCTGGAATAAATGTATCCCAGAGTTAAAGCCTCTAGAGTCTGCTGTCACAGTGTTGCTCTGCCCTGACAAATGCATTTGACAAAGACCACCTGGGTACACAGTGCTCTGTCTGAAAAGGCAAATCCATTACCGCTGAGTGGCTTCCAATTCCTAGTGGCCCTATAGGACAGAATGGAACTGCTCCATAGGGTTTCCATGAAGTCCTGGTGTGGCTGTAGGATAAACACTAGACTGAAAAGCTGCTTGAACTGCAAGGTCAGCAGTTCAAATTCACCAGCCGCTCCTCAGAAACCCTATACAGGGTCGCTGTGAGTCAGACCCAACTTGACAGCACTTAACAGTAACATAGGCTTCCAAGGCTGCTTCATCTTTCTTCTACAGAACAGCTGGTGAGTTTGAACTGCCAACTTTTCAGCTCACAGCCAAGCACTTAACCACTGAGTCACTAGCGTTCCTTGCTCAGTAGGACAGAGACCTAATAATTGGCAGCCCCTTGGCCTTCCCTCCCACCACCCCCTCACTTTTAATATCTGCACTGACGTATCACAAATCCGAGGGAGTGGATCAGCACAGTCAGTGAATAGTGACTAATTAAGACAACTTAATTAGTCATGTTGGAGGTGACAACTGAGCAGCATGTTTCTGGTTCGTGTCTGGGAGATCCTGGCACACTTTCCTATGAAGTAGAACAGTGTGCGGTTTCCTCACAGCCACATCAGATGGGAGAGAAGGGGAAGTCAGAAAGGTAAGAAAGCCTGACTCACTTTGGGCCTTGGTGGCTTCATTCGCAGCTGCTCATCTACTCTTAATTCACAGCTTTCTGTGCTTGCTTTTAAAAATCACGAAAGCTGATACCAAGGTAAATGATATAAGGGATGCTCTAGTATGAGGGCTTTTTGGTTTTCACTTACTGTTCCCTGGAGAATGGCAAGACAACCCCTAGTGGGCAGCTGTGAGTCAGGAGTCTCAGGCTTTTCCATAGATGGCGTATTGATCAGCCCCAGCCTCCCTAGTCTCAATGGCACTCTTGCTTGGCACAGGCTGTGCAGAGAACCATGAAGAACCAGTAGAATCAAAGCTTTCTAAAGAAGAACATGAGTGTGGCCCTCCACATGATATCTCGTCCAAACTAGAGAATGTTGTTAAAATAGCTTTCTTTCCCCCTTAGGGCCTTAACAAAATCATTTTATGAGCAAAGCACATTTACATGGTACGTTTTAATGTTTCTAAATGGGAGCTAAAGCTCCCTTTCGTCCCTGTGTGGTTTCTAAGATCCCTAAGAGGCATGTCTCTAATGACAAGAGGATGTTCTTACAGGTGTGCAGATGTCAGGCTGTGGGGGGCTACAGAATGGACAGAGCTACTTGCATTTTTTTCGCTTGTAACCATGAGCAAAATCGTTTGGAGCTCTGGCTCCCTGCAGGACTGGTGGGCACAATGCCCAAGCACACTAATGACTGGTCCTCACCTCCTCTCTGTTCTTCCTGCAGCAGACCTGCAAAGACAGACCAGGAAGCCAGGCTCTGGGAGGAATGACCGCAGAGTGTGCCTCTGGGCTTGCTTCCATCTGTACCAGCCCTGGGGAAATCTACCCACATCCAAGCCTGCCTTTTGAAGTATATGAGCAATGGTTCATTTCACATGTGTGTTTGGTTTTCTAGATATTGTATCATATTGAGTACATGGCATCAGTTAGACCTTAGTGTGACATCCTCTTTTCTAACTTCCTGAGTGAGCTTGAACAAGACAACTGGAGGCACAGAGAGGTGGCTGGGTTTGTCCAGAGCCACACAGCTAGGAAGAAAGTGACAGAACTGGGATGGATACCAGGTCTGTCTGATTTCTGATCCTACACCCTTGACCTCCAGGCTCATTTCTCCCCCTTTATTAAGCCAGTGGGGAGGGTGGATCTGTAGAAAACCAAGAGACTATCCCCAGAGGGGACTGTGACCCTAAGAAGACCAAGGGACTATCCCCTGAGGGGACTATGACCCTGAGAAGACCAAGGAACTAGCCCCTGAGGGGATTCTCAACTCCTGCTCCTACTTCAACTGCAGCAGCACCATTTTTATCCACTTTGGCTTTAGGAGATCCATTTAAGAGTTTGCTAGAAAGAAGTGTTCTTTTGTTTTTTAATGTTTTTTTGTGAATTATGTGATAGTTTACATGGGAAAATGTTAGTTTTCATTGCCATGGTTACAATCCCCTCTATGCATCATCAACCAACCAAAGGGTATACACTACAAGCCTGCACCCCGGTCGTCAGCACACAGTCCCTCTCCCTCTCTGGATCTAAAATCCCCAGCTGCTCCATCTCTCCACGTCATCATCTCTGCCTCCATCACTGCTTCTCTGGGTAGGGTCCCACTCCCTGCTCTTCTCCATTGATGGTCCCAGGGACCTCTGCTCCTAGATTGAAATGTTAATCACTCTCCTCCTTGCTACAAAAAACGTCTACCTCTACATTTCCAACCCTCACACTCAGTCCTGAAAACAATTATTCACTATTGTATCACAAGAGACCTATCTGCATTTCATTTCATCAGCCCCGCCTAGACATATTGGATACTACTCAGTGGAGATTCTACCTTCCCCCACGCCCTCTCCATGTAGGTTCCCTCCTGAAAGCTTGAAAGCCAGTCATTTCTTGCCTTTGTAGCTCCCCACCACCACCACCCATTTTGAGTAGCCAATGTCCAAGTTGTCCCGGGTTCACAGGAGTCTATTGAACGTCGTAGGGCTTGTTTTGTTTTTTAAGTTTGGACTCTACAGGATCTGATTGTTTTCAACTTTTTTCCTACATTCCTTGACTTATTTTTCTCTAGTTTCTGCCTTGCCTCAGCCTTCATTCCATCTTAAAGAATTAAGGAAATTGTTTTTGCACAGACATTATTAGCATGAATAAGAAATATTTAGGAGAAATAAATCTAGCAACAACAACAAAAAAAATACGTGGCATTTTAAAGCCAAGAAAATGAGTGTTTGTATGTTTTGGTTGTTTATCTGAAAAAAAACGTTACTTCAGAACCTCATCACCAAGGAGTAGGAAGGCAGGCAACTTTGAACCTTTTAAGGTCCCTGCCTTGATTTGTAGCTATGGGCAGGCAGATCACGCCTCTCTGCCTTCCACTTGCTTGCCTTGCATGGTCCAATAAGGATGAAAGGAGGGCACAGGTGGGACACATTCTGCTGCAAAAACCTTGAAAAACACAACCCATAGCAAGCATCCTAAATACCCTTTTCACCCGCCTTTCTTCTGCTCCCCACAGCCAGGCCAACTGTTCTTCCCTGCCAGTCTTTACCTGCCTCTGCAAAGCTCTGCTCTCCTCTACTCAGAACTCTCTTGATTCAGCTCCAAGACCTGTTTCATGTTTGAGCTAGCAAAAGAGGGAGAAAGAAGCAAGGGCATTGCCATTGCTCTTGTTTAACAGTTTTCCCACTAGCCTTGTCACCTACAGAAGGCACTTAGCCCAGAACACGTTACTAAGTGCACACACAAACACATCGCATGCACGCACCTGCGGTCCCACCATTTCTCTTGGCTTTTCCCTGGGCTGACTCTCAGTGTGCCCTTGTCCAGCTTTCTCACACCTCTTTCAACCTCCCAAGCTACTCTGCCCTCACCACACTCCTTCCCCTTTCTTCCTAACAAACAACCCTGGTAAAAGGCAGGTCATGGTGGGAGTTCCAGAGAGGAGGTCAGAGGTAGACCTCGAACCCAGCTCTGCATTACCTTTTCAAGATGCTTAATTTCGCTGAGCCTCAGTTTACCTATCTGAAAATGGGATTAGTATAGGGTGTGGCAGGATGAAACTAGAGGTTATAAATAGTCCACTGAGCAGGGACTGCCTAGTGCTAGCCTAGTGTTTGCTCCATGAGTGGAATTAGATAGAAATCTGTCAGGGTTCCAGGAGGACAGTGGTCCCTGGGAACACTTATTTCATTCCCTGCCAACTCCATCTACCTGGCCTAACCCTAATCCATGATGGAAGCTGCAAACATGTGGTTAAGAGTCTCTTTCATCAGTGGAAACAAGTCTTTCCGCTTTCCTTGAAGGCAAAGCTGTGTGTGAAAAGGAAATGCAAGTCCCTCCTTCAGCCCAGCTGGCCTAGAAGGATCTCAGAAGGGTGAAGACAGTAGGCCTGGAAACTGTGCCCGCCAGGCATCTGGATGTGGGCCCAAGGCCTCCTTGATCTTAAAACCCCCAGTGGTCAGGCCCCAGGGAAGAAGACCTATGTCTCTGGTGAGGCCAGTAAATAGCCTCTTTGGATACAGTCTGGTGCCTCCCCCGGACAAGACAAGATGCTTCAGATGCTTGTTAAATGATTTTCAGCAATTTCAGAAATTGTCTCAGCTGGTTGTTAAGATATTTCTGAAGCCTTAGCTTAAGGCAGAGAGAAAAAAGGACCGTGGCGATGAAAGATAATGTAGCTTTGTCCAGGTGGTGCCAACTGCTGTCAGCATTTTCTAAAGAAAATGGTAAGCCCTAAATTGGCTGGACCACGAGGACAGACAGTCATGGACGCTGACCTGCAAAGGCTTACCCCTGCCCACCTTCACCAGACAACCCTCACAGGGTACTACAGGCACAAACTGGTTCCCAGGCTCCCCTGGCCTGAGCATTCATTCCCAGGACTGGGCCATAGTAGGCCATAAAGACACTTCTGATACCACCACCCCCACCCTCGCTCCCAAACACATATACTATGTCTGCACCTAGACCCATACATCACAGGCTGCTTCTGACTCTTGCTGGGTTTTTCCTTCTCACCCTGAAAAAAAAACAAATTGTCTCCCCAGTTAATCCCTCAAACCTAAGCCTCTACTAATCCTGTTTATTTGTTATCCCTCCCTGGACTGGGATAAAGAATGCCACATTCAGACCAACTGGCTCTCTCCTTTCAGAAGCAGCTATGAGGAAGATAAAAGCCAGAACTTAGGGCCCCCAGAATGTCCTGTCTCGAGTGCTACCCTTCAGGTGGAGTTTTCCGAAGAAGAGACAGTGCCCTGCCTACAGTTAGGACTCACGGACATGTCTAAACCTGGCACTGATCCATGGGGCATGTGTGAGGCTGTTGACATCTGGCATCTAGGTCACAACTGGCCTTCCTCTTCCTCCTGTTCCTCAAAGAGCCATAGTCTGATCTATATAGCCCACTGTTTCATTCCTACCCATTTCCATCAGCCTCTGTGGTAGATTCTGTGGACACTCTGGTTGCCTTTGCAGTTTGGGAAATGATGTTCAACCTGTAACTTTACTGCCTGCTGGGCCTGAGAACCAACTCTTCAGTCAACCGAGCTGGAGAGCCACAGAGTCACGTTCTGATCTCAATCCTGCCTTTGTCTCTTCATGAGATCCTGGAGGTGAAAAACTTTAGTTTTTCTCCATCTACAGAAAGTTCGAATCCCTGGCTGTGGCTGCTCCAGGGCCATCTGTGCAGCAGTTCTCTGGGGGCAAAGTGGAGCGTTGGAGAGAAAGTAGCTTGTGCACATCAAAGCTAACCCTTGCTCTATGTTCTGGCAGCAGAGCTAGACAGAGCCAACGCCATCATAGAGATTAAAATATATCCATGCAGAAGGGGACTTCAAATAGTTCATGGAAAAATGTAATGAAAAGTTCATGAAAATTTTCCACAAACATTTTGAAGTCCTCTCATACTGTTTTCCTTCTAACAATCTTACCTCTTGATACCAGAGGGTAGTGTATGTATTTCTTGATAGTAAGTTACACATTATAAGTTCTGAGTTATACTGGGTTCCCCAGTGCCCTGTGGAGAGATGAACACTGGCCTCCACATCTGATTCCGTTTGGCATGTGACGCACACATCTTAACCTGAGTATGCTGCTGTGCGTGTTTTTTTAAAAGCAGACCAATCAAAGTTGTTCCCAGTTGATGTATTTTGATACATTATAAACTTTCAGTAAATATCCTGGTACAGACCAGGCCTCCTCCTGCATTCTGTCTGCCCTTGAGCCCAGAGAACAGACACTTAACTATATCAGAGGCAGGCCACCTCAAGGAACCAGGGGTGGAAAGGAGCCACCTAAGCCACAGAATTCATGACCAGCTAGTGTGGATCCCAGGGTGTGGGACCTTGGGACAGCATGCTGGACCCCTCTTCTCATTTGTGTTTCACATCTGAAAAGACTGCCACATAATGCCAAGTACCCGAGCAATGGTCAAGAGTAACTATGACATCACAGCAGTCTGTCACTTGTTCATTCAACTAATGACCTTTCCTACCACAGAGGCTAGGGGGCCCCCAGAGCAGCAGTAGACTTCTATTTCCCTGGGGAGAACATGTTGGCTCCCCAGCTGCAGACAAATGGGGTACACCAGGCTTCACCACTACTTGTGTGTCTCCGTCACAGGTAATTGATCCCCAAGAAGAAATTCCTCTGGGTGTCAGTAAAGTCATTGGCGTTCCAGCCCTCCTGGCGAAGACTCTGATTAACAAATCGGACTGAATGGACAACTTGGGAATAAAAGTCACAGAGTAAATAAAAAGGAAGGGAGACAGCTGAGGTAGGTTTTGGCTGTTCCTTCCGGGTAAGGGGGCCCTGCATACCTCAGAGGCTGCATGTGGACTCATGGCCCATGTGCTTCTATAAGTGGGGAGCCAGATCTCTAGCAGGCATGTCTAGGGCTCTGCCATTGTACCTGGACCACCCAGGGGCACAGGGAATGCGTGTAGGGCCTGCCTCCCTCACTTAAGCCAACAAGAGACCAGAGGGGACATCAGGAGCACTTGGGAGATGGCAGATACATGCTTTCTAAACAGTCTACTCACCAGGATTTCATTCTGCAACTCAGATTCAATCTTCTAAATAGGAAAAAAAAAAGTGTATGGTTGTCATGGCAACACCAAAATTGGTCTCCAAGGTGGGATAAGGAGAGGAACAGAGCCCAGCTTCTGTCTCTTGGTGGGGGTGTTCTTGGGAGTGGGAGGCAGGCTGGACACACTTGCATAGGCCAGAAGGTAGGCGCATTCTTGTTGCCATCCCAGCTCAGGGCTGAGGGCCTGAATATGTGAGCTGCAAAGAGGGAGGTCTGGCTAAGAGCCCTGACTCTGAGGTCTAGGGCCCAGGTTGCCTAAGCATTCATGCCTGAGAGCCAACCCCTTGTTGAGGTCCAGTTCTCCCTTGTCTCCAAGAGCAGCTCAGATATGGAGCTTTCTGTTCCTCCATTCACTTCTGGCTAGGCCTTCCAGGCAGAGCTGCTGCCCACAGGCCTGCTCAAGGATAAGGACACAGCCTGGCACATCCTTTTGAACCCAATCTGTAGATGAGGGACCACGGCCTCATCCAGAGAATGCCAAACATAGTCCACCCAGAGAGATGGCTGCCTGTTCCTGCCATTCACAGCACACAGCACTGCCCATCCAAAGCCAGCCTGATGGGTTGTCCCACATGATCTCTGGGTGGGGCAGGTGGTAAGGGAGGGGACTGCTCAAGACAAGCATCACCCGTAGTCTGGCCCCCAGGACAAGGGCCTGGCTCTTCAGCAAGGCCTCCAATGCCTGAGTGAGTAAAGAGTGAAGACTGCCACTAGGGGAAATGAGAGAGAGAAGGTGGAGGTATGAGGAGGCCTCAAATACCAGACTGAGGAGAGGGTATTGTCAGACTTACCCTGTTTCTGTCCTGGTCCTGGTGGCAGCTGCATCTTCCAGAGAGGTCATGGGGGATCCTGGCAGATGTAGCCTGTCATCTGATCACCCTCAGAGAGACAGGGACCCTAAGGCCCATCCCCCACCTGGTTCACCTACCTTGCTTTTCCTACATATAGTCTATGGGTTCTCCCACTTGTCCAATTAGTGCTAATTGGGAGCAGGAAGTGGGGGAGTTGGGGCAGAGGGAGGGTAGGAGCTCTGATGTCCTTGTCAGAACCAGAGGCATCTGTCTTCCTGGGATGGGCCTTTCCCAAAGGTGCAAGGTCTCCTGTGGGGCTAGGCTGAGGGTCCCTCTGCGCATTCTGTATAGCTGAGCCTAGGAGCCTGGGAGCTGCTCTCTAAATGGCTGTCACTGGTCGCTTCTTTCCCCAAGTTTCCTCCAGTGCCAGGCCAACCCACCTTGTTCATCACTGAATCCACAGCTCTTCACTAAGTTTTCACACCTAGGGATGAAAAACCTAGCAAGAGAGGTCCTGAGGGACTGGGAACTCCTGAGCTTCTCGGTGACCCTCCTCCCAGCCACAGTGAAGACCGGCCTTGCCTGACTCTGGGTGCACTGTGCCTCCCTCAGGATCAGTCTCTCTTGGACCCTACCTGGCAAGGTGGGATTTCCACTTGTTTCCCATGTTCTCTGTCTCCTTCCACTTGAGACAGACATAGGGGTGTCCAGAGACAAAGCACCTTTTGTACCAAACCCTAGGCCAGGTTCTCCATCTCTGTGATGCTTCCCTACCCAGCAGTGGTCACAGTCTGATGGTAGAGGCTATAATGAAAGAAAGTGGGAAGGCATCCCCCCCACCTCAGAGCTCAGGGGTCCCCTGCCCCTGCCCCAGCTCATTCAGTCAGGGCACAACCTTCCTCTTACTGGGTTCAGATCCTGTGGTCCCACCTAGACTGCCCAGAACCTCCGGGTTGGGAGCTCATATCTGCTAGCGGGGCTTCAAGAATCAAAGGTGCTCAGGGTTGCAGTTTCAGTGTAAGTCCTCGGTAGAATGAGCTCGTTTCTGCAGAAGGTACCAGGGAAGGTAGTGGGGTGGTGAGCTCCCTCAAGGCCAGAAACCCTCAGGAGAGACCCAGCTACTGGTGGCCACTAGAGGGCAGGGCCTTCCTGCTTGTTTCCTCTAAAGAGTTGCTATGCTGACCAGGGTGGACAGGAGACAGTGAAGGTACAGGCACCTGGATGTGACGCCTCACAACTCAGCTGCTAGCAGGGTACAGCATAGGCTGGGACCCTAGCCACTTGTTCAACTGGATCCTGGGCCCCCACAAGGTCTCCCTGCATCTTGAGACCTTCATTTCTAGAGCTTAGGCCTGAACTCCTGCATTGTCAGTGAGGGATCTGTCCAGTCAATCTTTCCTTCTTAGAAATCAGTGTCACAGAAGCAATTAGAAGAATAGAGCTTCCAGCCTCCTCCATGTTCAGTGGGGAGACTGAGGCAGGGAAGAACTCCCCTGAATGGTACCCTGTGTTTTGCATCCATGTAAGAGCAGACATTTCCTGAGACTGGATCGTAAGCCAGGCACTCCAACAACCCTGTGGGGTTAGTGCAGCTTTTGCAGATGAAGGAACTGAGGTTCAGAGAGGCTGTCATTGGTCAGAAGTCTCACAAGTAAGGTGGTATGAGGATTCGAACCCAGGTGAAGTGACAGTACAGCCTGTATTCTGAGCCACCACACAGTGTGTCATCACTCATAGATACCCTTCTGACCTTACCAACAGGAACATGTGTGCACACCCCTGGCACTTCTAACTGTGGTGGCAAGAACATGGCTGTCTTTTTGCACATGGGCTCTCCCAGGAAGAGGCTTCAGCCCCCCAACTTTGAAGCCCAGGAACATGGTCCATGCAGATATGCCCATCCCTGCCCTGGGCAGGATGAGCTGTGCAGTGAGCCATGCCCTGGCCACTTCTCATTGAAGTTAGTACCAATGATAACCCCACTAGGCTGATAAGGTCATGTCTACAGTCACAAGAGTTAAGCACTTGCCTTTGAGTCTTCAGCTTGACCTTGCTCTTCAGTCAGGCTTGTATCTCTGTGCCCATTGTGGAGTGAGTAGTTCCTGACCTAGGTAGCCCCAACTCTGTCCTTGACCAGAGGGGCAGGCGACCTCCAGCCCTTGCTGGGCAGAAGAATGAGGATGCCGGTGGTGGAAAGCCAGAAGGTTGGACTGCCCACCTGACCACAGTTTTTTGGGGGATTGCGTGTGCTGAGAGTAAGCGTGAGATGCTGGAGAATATCTAATGCTGGTTGAATGTCTGTAAAGTGAGCAGAACATGGCCTTCCACATAGGGTTGTTGTTGTTAAGTGCTGTTGATTAGGTTCCGGCCCATATCAACCCTGTAAAGAATTTCCAAGGAGTGGCTGGGGAGTTTGAACCGCTGACCTTTCCATCTAGTACTTATCTTACAGTGCCACAAATAGCATAGTGATGGCAATAAAATGAATCCACACATGGCCAGACTATCCAGCATACACCCCAACTGGACAATACGCAGTTTTTACTGGAAAGTGCCCAATGTTTCATAGATGTCTGTTCACATGGCACCAGTTTACGTGCCCATGACTGTGATCCCTGTGGGCACCTAGGCACATCTGTACATCTGTGCCTGTTGTGAATCTTCCTGGTGTGTGTGTACATGTGTGTGCACATGAATGTGTTTCTACATGTTAATAAATGTGCCTTGGCATAGGTATACAAGGGGGCTTGGCTCTTGGGGAGGCTTCTACTTCAGAGGAGGTTCTCAGATATTAACAGGAGAGTGAGGCAGGGCTGGTGCTTAGAGGCAAAAGTTAAGTGTAAGAGAATACAAGGAAGAAAAAAGTGGAGGCTGGTCGGCCCACATTTGCTAAAACTAATCTGAGCATCCCCCACCCTAGGCCTGCCCCTCAGAAAGGGCCTCGTGACAGGTGGTTCAGCTCACTTGATGGGCGTGTCTTGGCTAGTCAGGCTGTAATAGGAGGTGTATTTATGAGTTGCCATAAAAGGGGTGGCACAGTGGTGATAAAAGCCTCCAAAGTCACCATGCTGTGAATCACTATTGACATGTTTATAGCCCCATTCACCAGCCAGTGGCTTAGATACTCCGGAGTCACTGATCAATTCCCTGCCAGGCTCCTAGAAGGAGCTGAATAAAAGGAGCACTAGTGTGCAGCTATCCCTTCCCAAGAGGCTCCTCATTTCAGAGCACACCCTGGAGGCTTATTTTTCTTAGTGAAAACTACCTTCTATTCAGTAAAGTGCACCCATAATCAATATGCAACTCAATGATTTTTTTTTAAACATATATAAACACCCTGTAATTGGGCTGCTAATCTCATGGTCAGCAGTTCGAAACTACCAGCTGTTCCACGGGAGAAAGATGAGGCTTTCTGCTCCCGTCGGAACCCCCCGTACACGGTCACTATGAGTCGGAACCGACTCCACAACACATAACAACAACAACATCTATGACCCTGGTAAAGGTCCATCATCACAGAGATTTCCCAGTAACTTTTATCATCAGAGATTAGTTTTGCCTATTCCAGGACGTCATATAAATGTAATTCCACAGCATGTTCTCTTTTGTGTCTCCCTTCTTTTGCTCATCGTAAGTGTATCAGTCATTCGTTCCTTTTTATTGTTGTGTAGGTCTATTGAGTCCTGGTGTGGCACTATAGGATTAGCGAGGTCGGTTTGAACTGCAAGGTTGGCAGTTGGAAACTGCCTTGGAAACTCTATGCAAGGTTGGAGTCAGAACCAACTTGATGGCACTAAACAACAAACAACAAGTGTATTGGATATACCATAAATTGTTGATCCTGTTGATGGACAATTGGGTTGCTTTTAGCTTGGGGCTATTATGGATAAAGCGCCTGTGAATTTTTGTATAAGTTTTGTGTGTGAACATATGCTTTTATTTCCCCTGGATTAGAATAACTAGGTTATAGGATAAGTATCCACCACTCCTCTGTCAGTTCATCATACTGTGGTGGCTTGTGTGTTGCTCTGATGCTAGAAGCTATGCCACAATATTTTAAATACCAACAGGGTTATCCATGGTTAGCACAGCACTGGGCAGTGTCTGTTCTGTTGGTAAAGGGTCACCTTTAGTAGAGTCAGAACTGACTCAACAGCATCTAACAACAATAAGGGCAAATATGTGTTTAACTGTATAAGAAACTGCCAACAGCAATATATGAGAGTTCCAGTTTCTCTTCATCCTTGGAGGTCCATCTGCTTAAGACCATCTGTTGCTTCAGAGAGCCACCCCATCGCTTCACCAAGAAGAGCCTAGAGCATCAGGCTGAAAGTACTGCTACAATGAAGAGGTCCAACTGATGTAGGATATACCCTCAGGGAACCAGCAGGGCAGAAGAGAACTCAACATTGGATGTGCACCAACTACTAGTTAGGCACTTATTGTTGTTGTTGTGAACTGCCGTCGAGTCCGTTCCAACCCATAGTGACCTGTATCAGGTTTCTGAGGAGCAACTGGTGAGCTTGAACTGCTGACCTTGCAGTTCAAATGGCTTTGCAGTCTGATGCATTAACCCACAGGACTCCTTTCCTCTGGGTGCTGGTGTGGTATTAGGAATGGCAGAGAACACATTTGCTCTTGGGTGGAAAAAGAAGGCAGACTAGGCAGAAAGGCTGTGCAGGCTCTCTGCAGCAAGGATATGGAAAATTGGATGAGATAGATACAGACGATGACGCTGGAATTCTGAGCTTCAGAGGAAAGGATAGAAAAATGTATCGAGTGCTTACTGGGAAAGATAATTGATAGATGTGGCAAGTGAGGTGGTGACTGATGAGCAGCGGCAGCTGATGGGACCAGCAACAGCCATCCTGAGAGTTCATAAACGACTTTAGAGGTGAGAAAACATATTTGAGTTGCTTGTAGAGTTAAAAGTGTGATTTTGTTTAATTTTTTTCCTTTTTTTCCAACTAGCATACAATCCCAGGCAGTCAGAGCTATTCGGAGCTGTGAGCCCTGGGGAGGAGCTATATACAATAATCCCAATAGGGAAGGCTTTGCTCCAGATCTGTAAAGTCAACCCTGGCCAGCCCTGGACTGGTTCTCACTAGGCGAGTGGGTTGAATGGATGCATGGGAAAGTGAAAAAAGAGGAGTTGGGGAGAACGGTGGGTGATCTGTGTGGGCCCATGGGACATAGTGTGGCCATTTTGAACTTCCTCAGGCAGCTGTGAAGGCAAGAGACCAGTAGGTGGCACCACACACTGCTTATTGGTAGCGAGAAAGCCATTTTTAGCTGTGTGGGCTTTTTTTTTCTTTGTTTTCCTTCTTGTATCATACAACAGGAAACAGTAACTGCACCCACACAACCAAACCATAGCTGTACCCTCTACAACCCCACAAACTGGGTTGTGAAAGAGTCAATACCAGCTGCTATACGCTAGAACAGAGACTACTACCTACCAACATCTGCTAAATTCACTGAGTCGAATGGTATGAACAGTGAACAGAGAAGTTCATCTCCTGATCACACCCACTAGAGGCAATTGGTGAGTGTCTCAGAATACACCAAATACATACATTCACCAACTTAATGCAACTACAACATCACCACAAGGCTTAGAAATCGGCATAAAATTTCTATTGAAATAAAGAAACTAGACAGAGTAGCTCAAACAAATGAACAAGAGGCAGAGTTATAAAATGCTTGAGGAAGAAGAGGCACTGGAACTACCTGAAAAAGAGTCCAGGAGAATGATATCGAGGTGCATCTTAACGTTTCACAGAAAGGTCAAGGAAAACAAGAAATAATTCAGAAAAACACTGCAGGAACAATCAAACAAAACAGAATACAGCATTGGAGACAGTAAAAAACCTGCAAACAGAAATCCAAAAAATCAATACTAAGATATCAAAAATGGACAATACACTGAAAGGGCAAAGGAGTGGAATGAATCACTGGAAGCCAGAATTAATGAGCTTGAAGATAAGTCTCTTTGTACTAGTAAGATAGAAGAGCAATCAGAAAAAAATGAAAAGATCTGAAGAAAGTCTAAGATTCATGTAGGACAACATGAAGAGGAATAACCTATAGGTGACAAGAATTCCATAACAGGAGTAGACAAAACCACAGAAAAGATTGTTGAAGCTCTTCTGGGAGAACATTTCCCTAACATTGTGAAAGATAAGATGAGTGCAGTGCCTTGCCTTCAACAGACCAAGTGTCATGAGCCAGAGGATTTTAAGGATAGTGATTGATACTGGGAATTTAAGAGGCTGCCTTGGATTTGTTTCTCATTTAGTTTTATTTCTTTTACTCAAGACTCAACACGATGACTCAATAAAGATGGCAGAGAAGTAGAAACTTAGGCCTTAGCAGCTAGATCCGTCAGTTATGACGATCACACACCCAATAATTTTAAAGAAAGTAAATGAGAAAAAGAAGATTCCGTTGACCATGCTTTACATTATACAAAGCTACCTCATAAAGTAGAGTCCGTCTACATTTTCCCTGATTTTGTCTCTACCATACAGAAATCTCTTTCCTCCCAAGTCCACCCAGCACTGATGTGAAGAGACCAAGTTAGGGGTCTCAGCCATTTGATGAAAGCCCAGACAGGTAGCTGAGGCTCTGTTAATGAGGGAGGTTAAACCGTACGTTAGATATCAAACAAGCATAAATATTAAAATGTCCTTGTTAACATTTTATAGATTCATAGCAATATCTTAACAGTTATTGTATGTAAGTTATTCCTTAATGAAAATAGTGGAGGGGTGGGGTAGGGAAGTGGCATAGGAAAAGGCAGGAAGAGGGGGAAGAGTACAGAACAGGCATGACAATATAGCCAGCAGTCAGTGTATGAAGAAAAGATTCTTGCCCAAGTCTGGTTGGTGATCATGGGTTACTTGAAGAGAGTCAGCGATCATATCTTCTTTTCTCTTCTTCCCTGGATTGGCTTGCCATGTCCCTCCCAAGGGCCTGATGACCAGACTTCTTACCTCAGTCTCTCTCAGAGGGCCATGAGGCTTGGAGAATGTTGTCTGAACTGGCTCTGCTTTCTGCTCTGTCCTGGCCCCTGGGTTGCATACAGCTATAGGCCAGAGCCCTTAGTCAGCATAGGGAGTGGTGGTTCTAACTCCAGTCCCTTAACCCTGCTTGCCCCCTTGGTCTTAGAATCAGCCTTTCTGGGGTGAAGCCTGGATACCTGATTCTTCCCTACTTGACTACCAGAGCAGGTGGATAGAGGGTCACAGGGAATGATGGGAACTAAATGCCCCATCTAGGGCAAACGTTTTTATTGTTAAGTGGTGTCAAACCAGTTATGACTCTTCCTGACCCTGTATAGGATTTCCAAAGAATGGCTGGTAAGTTTGAATCACCGACCTTGTGGTTCAAACTGACCTTGCAGTCTAGTGCATTATCTCACAGTGCTACACCAGGATTCCAGGGCATACATTTAGTAGAATGAAAACATGTCCACAGACTTGCACATAAATGTTCAGAGCAGTGTTACTGTTATTCATAGTATGTCTAAACTGGAAATAACCCAAATGTCCATCAAGAAGGCAATGGATAATCAAATCATGGTATATCTACTCAGAAAAAGGAAGGAACTACTGCCACATATAACAACATGGTGGATCTTAAAATCATAGTGCTGCTTGAAAGGCAAAAGAAGAGTATCTACTGTGTAAATTCCATTTATATAAAATTCCAGAAAATGTAAACTCATCTACAATGACAAAAAGCAGATCAGTAGGCTGCCTGGGGATAGTAGTGGAGGGAGAGATAGATTGCAAAGGGACATGAAAAAACTTGATGTTGATGATTTCATAGGTATATTTATATGTAAAAACTGATCAAACTGTATACTTTAAATTTTTGTACTTTGTTGTTGTTAAGTGCTATCAAGTTGGTACCAACTCATAGCGACCCTGTATAGGTTTTCAGAGGTTAAAAATCTTTGCTGGAATAGAAAACCTCATCTTTCTGCGCTTGAGCAGCTGGTAGTCTTGAACCTCCAACCTTGTGGTTAGCAGTCCAGTGCTTATCCTACAGAGTCACTGTACTCCCATTTGTATTTTATGATATCTCATTCATGCCTCAGTAATATAAAAAAACTAGAAACATTTCTAATCATATTCTTCTCATTAAAATACTATTCATATTATACTGTTATTTTCTTTGATATTATATAATAATATCCTGTGACGGTCAAAATGATTATACTCCTGTGATAAATAGAACAAAAATTATTTGAAAACAGTGTTTATCTTATCTTTATGTCTTCCGTCAAAAATTTCTGATTTTGTATCTTGCTTTATAATAATACATCAGATTTTACTAGAATAGTATATGGGTATAAAATAATATGATTTAACATAAATATATTGGTGGGTGTATGCTCGAAACTTCTGCACTAGGCTGCTAACCAATAGGTTGAAGATTCAAGTCCACCTAGAGAGGATTTTTAAAAAGGCCTGTGGATCTACTTCCAAAAACTCAGCTATTGAGAACCCTATGGAGCATGAGTCTACCCTGGCACACATGGGGTCACTATGTATCAAACTGACAGGCACTTTTTTCTTCATGGACACAATTTTGAAGGCAAACTGACTAGAGAGCTCCTGAATTTCCATGTCCTGGGCACTTTGTTTGATGAACTATTATTATTTGTTATTGAACTTTTTCTGTTGTTGATTTGTGACTTAGGAAACCCCAGGAGTTACAGAGTAGAACTCCACTGGGATTTCTTGATTGTGATCTTTACGGAGGCAGGTCACCAGGCTGTTGGGTGGGTTCAAAATGCTGATCTTTTGGTTACCAGCTAAGTCCAAACCATTTGTACCATGCAGGCATCTTTGAAATAATATTATTTAACCAGAAATGAGGAGTAGTTGAACGTTAACGTAAAACAAAAAGACCAATGTTCTTTTCGGATGAATCTCAAAAACAGACACAAATGAGAAATATTTTATGATATTGAAAAGAACAGCAGGAAAACTAATCTCTGAAGGTAGAAATCAGACCAGGGGTTGCCGGGGTTGGGGAGAGTGTCCAGAAGGAAATTTCTGGGGTGACTATGTGGTGGTTATAAGGTACACATTTCTGTTAGCACTCAGAGACCTCTACACTTAAAATGGGGGAATTTTATGACATGGAAATTATACCTCATTAAAAAAAAAAATCTTGAAGAAAAGTCTACTGTGCTGGCCAGCAAACCACTGTATGGACCACAGTGGACACAATGTTTTATGACCTCTAAGCCGAATACTAAGGAGCTCTGGTAGCGTAGTGGTTATGAATCGGGCTGCGAACCTTAAGGTCAGCGGTTTGAAACTACCAGCTGCTCCGCGGGAGAAAGATGAGGCTTTCTACTCCCGTAAGGATTTACACCCTCGGAAACCCTGTACAGGGTCGCTATGGGTCGGAACCGACTCGACGGCACTTAACAACAACAACAAGCCGAATACTATAAATTTTTCTTTTTTCATACACTTTTAAAAATTAGGTTATAACTCATGTATCATAAAATGCATCCCTTAAAAGTGGATGGCTTGATGTTTTTAGTATATTCACAGAGTTATGGAGCTGCCACCACTATCTGATGGCTGAACATTTTCATTACTCTAAAAGAAACCCAATACCCCTTCGGAATCACTTTCTCTTCCCCCTCCTCACAACCCCTGGAAACCACTAATCTGCTTACTGTCACAACACTATAGAAGTTAACTAATTTGCCTGTTAGTGATATGAGGAGGCTTCTAGTAAAATGAGCCCTTCTCAATGCTTAATGTTGCAGCAACTTCAATAGGTTGCTTGGCTCCCAGTTCCCAGCATTTCAAATCTGGATGGGGCCTTAGAGATAATCAGCATGATGTGCTCGTTTTACTACCAGGAGTCTGAAGTCTAGGTTTGACACCCTGGTAATGGGACAGCTAGATCCAGCCCCAGGGACCTCTCAGTGGGCTCCTTTTTCTCACACCATGCTGATTTAGACTTTATGGGAAAACCTCTACTGCATTTATTCTCTCAACAGTTACAACTTCACTAGAATGCATTTGTGCTGTATCCCCTGGCTGATTTGGGGGCACAGACAGGGTCAGGAGTCTGCCCTGCCTCTCCCTCTTCTTCTCCTGTGCCTTTGGATGCTCTCTCCAGATCCTGAGCCTGCCACTGTCATCCAGAACCACCTTCTGCTCTTCCCTTCCTCTTGCCTCCTGTGTTGTCCCTGTGTCCAAATCCTTTTCAGCTAGATGCCAGTAACTTCTGAATTTTCCCGAGGCTAAGGTACACTGAAAGTTCTTCATGGATACTATAAACATGTACGTCTTTGTTGTTGCTGTCATGTACCGTGGAGTCGGTTCTGACTCATAGCGACCCTGTACAGGGTTCTGAGGCTGTAAATCTGTACGGGAGCAGAAAGCCTCATCTTTCTCCTGCGGAGCAGCTGGTAGTTTCGAACTGCTGAATTTGCAGTTTGCAGCCCGATTCGTAACCACTATGCTATGTCTTTAGGACATCACAAACACCAGGAATACTTGACCTGGCAGAAACAATGGTGGGACAGCTTGTTTGGGATGAATGGGAATGTCTCAGCCACATGGTCAGTATAGGATCAGTGGTGGAATCAGTCCAATGTGTTGCTCCCTGCTTTATCCATGCAGTTGAGTGTTGGTCACTTGCTTGGTGCTGGTGAGCTCTTGTTAGCAGGTAAGAAGTTGAAGGTGCAAAAAGTGAAAAAGAGTATGGCTCAATAATATAAAATTGAGAGCACTGTGTCCATTATTTTCTCTCTAGGACCTGAGGAAAGTGTGCTATGAAGGCAGAGAAGAATCCCTGGGGATGAATGAGGCATAGCCCTGTGGTATTCAGTAATGCAGAAGGGCAGTTCTCTGTGTGTTCCTCACGCAGAGTAGCTGACTGGGGAAAATCAAGCTAAGTGTCCTAGGCAGACAGAGAAGGAAGCAGAACAATCTTGGAAGGCCTTTTGGAGGAGTTGGCACTGGAACCAGACCTTGAGGGATAAAGCAGAGAAAGATAACAATTATTTCTCACAATTTTGCAATTCTTCACAGTTTGTAAAGAGTGTTTACAAACATTATCTCCTTGAATTCTCAAAACCTAGTAAGGTAGATGGCTTAATCCCCATTTTGTAGAGATGAAGAAACACCATCTAGAGAGGTAACCCACTGCCATCCTGCTAGTACAAAGACATACTAATCCTATTAGGGGTTCCAAGACTGTTAATCTGTACAGGAGTAGATAGCCTTATCTTTCTCCCAAAGAGTGCTGGTGGGTTTGAACCGCTGACATTGAGGTTCACGGTTCAATGACTAACCTTCAGCACCATCAAGTCTCCTTTAGAGAGGTTAAGGGGTCCACAAAGAGGTTCCAAGGAAGATTCCACAGAGAAGCGGTGACTAAATCTGGGCTTGATCCCAGGATGTCTGCCTTCAAATCTAGTACTGTTTCCTTTATAACGCAGCCTAGGGAAGAGGGGTGTCTTGGGGATTTTCAGGAGCAGATAGTGGAGCTAGCATAGCCAGCTGGGTCTCATCAGAAAGCAGCATGCCATGAGCAGTGGCTTGGTGATGATCACTTGACCACTCTGGTAATTAGTCACAGGGAGTTATTATGTGGCTCACTTCACTTGGGCTGATTTTCTTAAGCTGGCTGGTCAGTGGCAATGGCAGGCCTTTGATTACTGATGGCTTGGCAGTCTGTGGAACTTAATTAAATTCTTGAGTTGAAAATGAACCCATGCCTTGGCCCAGGGCTTTGCTCGTCCTCAGATTCCAGTGCTGGACCTTATGCTCTCACCCAGGACAGGACCCTGTGAACTGATAGCCCCAGAAAGCAAGCCTGTTTGGAAGTAGCAGAGAAGGTTCTAGGAGATGAGGGTGCATATGCAATGGCCAAACACTGACTTCTTGGCTAGTGAGCATAGAAACCATTACCCCCACCTCACATAGCCTGCAGAAACAGGAAACCACATTGGGAATGGCCAGAGGCTGGGTGTGCCAACCTCTGATGTTGGATGCTGCCCAATGACTCTGATAACCACCCTTTCATCCATCCATTGACTCTCCCAGAGAGGGAAAAGGGCAGCCTCATGCTGAACAAGATAAGCACATCTCTGCACTCAGGTGGACTGATTTCTGTCAGTGGGAAACAGAGCCAAAGCAAATGAAAAACAAATACTCCTGGTGTGGCGCTGTAGGCTAAGCACTGACTGTGAACTACAAGGCCAGTGGTTCAAAGCCACCAGCTGCTCCTTGGAAACCCTATATAGGGTGGCTATGAGTTGGAATCGACCCGATGGCACTTCACAACAACAACTCTGTGAAAGTGGATTTAGGAGGTGGAGACTGTGCCAGGCAGTGGGACTAGCTGTGCACTTGGAGTAGGAAGGAATTTGGCACATTTATGGGATTAAAAGGAGATCGGTACAGCTGAAATGCAGTGAGCAAGACAGGTGAGTTTGGAAGGTGCACAGGGCTAGCGCCTTGCAGATCAAAGTAAGGCTATTGAACTTACTCGAAATGCAATGGGAAGGTTTGGAAGGTTTTTGGCTGGGATGTGTCAGTTTACTATAGGTTACCCTGGCTCCACACTCCTCTAGGAGGTGCCTCATCGTGAATAACTCCCCACCTGAATTTCCAAGTATCAGAGTGGTTGAGGAACTTGCACACCTGGTTCATGGCCTAGCTTGACCTCTCACTAAGGGTGACTTGGAAGGTCCTACTTTGCTGTTTGTTCACTGGGGACACTTCCACTTACTCTGAGGGATTCTTAAAGGAGAACCTGGGCATGAATTACACTCACCCACACAGGGCCCAGTGCAAGGAAGATGCTTGCTTATATGATAGCTTTCAACCATTCTTCATGTCTCTCTGTTCTTCATTTTCCTTAGGAATCAAGGCAGTTAATGGTGGAGAGAGGCTGGAATTAACAAGAGGCTGGAATTATCTATCTGGTTTTTGTCTGCAAGATTTAAATATTTAATACATTGAAAGACAGCACTTGTCCTGGTTAGTAAAGGGCAATGTTTTAGAGTGTTAAATCTGTTTAAAAGTGAATCCATAGGCTTAATGCAACTCCATACAAAACTGTAACATAAATTTTTGAGAACTAAAAATATCAGCAACAGCAATAATAATAGACATTTCATAAGCATTTGCTATGTGCCAGACATAAAGTGTGTGAGATAAGTATTACTTTTATCTCTGTGTTATAGACTAGGACTCTGAGGCCTATGGGAGGTCAGTAACTTACGAAGATCACAGGTCTGGTAAATGTTGGACTTGGGTGGTCTATCCCCAAACATAAACTAGGGTGCTAGTGTGGATAGCAAGTGAATTGCTATATTGTCTTTTTATTGGTGGTTAAAAAAGAAAAAAAGGCCCCATGATGAGGAATCTTACCCCTGTCAAATGTTAAAACCTGTTTCAAAGAACTAGTATTTATGTATGTATCTGTAGTAATTGTTCAAACCAAGGTCTATGGAATAAAATGGGGAATTTAGAAATAGGCAAACCAAAATCAAAATACTGACCTAAAAGTGATTTAACTGAATAATGAGTAACGTAAGAATTATTTATTAAATGGTGTCTGCATAAGGCATCTAGAGCGGGTGATGATGAGTTCAATCCTTATTTTACACCACACAGCATGATCAATTGGGGACAGATAATTATCAAAGAATCAAGTATAAAAAGAAACTGTAGAAAAACTAGCAGAAAATACATTTTCTGAGGCAAAAAAAAAAATCACAAAGGACTAGAGTGACAGATTGAACATTAAAATAAAATGAACAAGAATAAACAGACTGGGAAATGTTTGCATCAGTGATGATAAAGGAATAGGATCTGTAATATTAAAAAAATAAAGCATGCAGAAAGTTAGAAGTTCAAGTTCCCAACAGATGAATGGATATGAACAGTTCATTCACAGAAGGGGGAACAAGCCCAAATCCTCTGCTATCTAGTCAAGTCTGACTCATAGCAAATCTGTAGGACAGAGTAGAACTGCCCCATATGGGTTTCCAAGACTGTAAATCTTTATGGAAGCAGACTGTCACATCTTTCTCCCCTGAAACAGCTGGTGGGTATGAACCGATGACCTTTAGGCTAGCAGTTGAGTGCTTAGCCACAGCACCACCAGGACTCTTCCAAAAGGGGGAATTGCTATTCTTGTTAAGTGCTGTCAAGTCAGTTCCAACTCATAGCAACCCTGTATAGGGTTTCCAAGAATCGGCTGGTGAATTTGAACTGCTGATATTGAGGTTAACAGTACAGTGCTTATCCTACAGCACCACACCAGGACTCCAGAGGTGGGAATAGGGATAATAGATGCATGGAAAAGCATTCATTTTTAAAACTCATGTAAGAAATGCTAATTAAAGTAACTGAACTACCAAAGTTGTTAAATGTGTCCTAACAACCAAAGAGTAGGTTGTTAGGTTTGAACTGCTGACTTTGTGATTAGCAGTCTAGCGCTTATCCTACAGCACAACATCAGGATCCCAATTGTTGCTTTTGCCAAGTGCAGACCAGTTGGTTCTGACTCATAGCGAGGACTCCAATAGACAATATTAAAGTAAGGGAAAACCTATTACTCAATGCTTTGACATATGCATTAAACTCCCAACTCTTGTTCCTAGAAAGTGGTAAAGTGGGGCACTTGGCACCGTTATGGCACCATTGGGCAAGACTAGGTGCCTTTCACCTGGTTATTAAATTCCTAGGAATTCAAGAATATACTAGCAAACAATTGTAAAGAACCAAAATATACCATATTATGGGACTGAGTCTGTGGGTGTAGACACCTGCACACCTTAAATATGAATTATGTCAGCAAAACAAAAGCGGTAGCAAAACTTGCAAAACACAAATGAAAATGCAGCTATGCTAAATGTGAAAGGTTTAATGCATGAAAAGTTGTATTCTGAATATGGATTCTTTATTCTTTCTACATTTTTATCTCTCTGCTTATCATTATCTTTTAAAATGTTTTTCAAAGTCCTGGATTCAAATCCAGCCAGCAGCGTGACTTTGAGCAAGTTTGTCTGTGAAGTGAGGCAACATTTCCAGGGCGGTGTTGAGGGCAGTAGGAGGTGGCTTGAGCTCTGTCTGGCACAATGCAGGTACTCCAAACCTCTTCGCGGCGGGGTCGCCTACTCTTTCCTGAACTGTAAGGTACACTCAGCGTCCAGTAGAGACTTTCCCCCAGGACAGGGAGTCTAGTGGGGGATGAAGCACTCCGCATTTGGTGTCGCAGGGGGACTCCCTGTGTGTGTGCACGTGTGGAGTGTCCCACGGGCGCCGGTTGTCTCTAGGAAAGGATGCGCTCCGAGTGTGAATCCGTCCGTAGACATCCCAGGCTGCGGGGCCCCCGGCTTGTGGCCACCCTCAAGCTGCAATCCGATCTACGGTCTTGGCTCTTCCACCAGCATCGGCAGCGGTCTAGCGTCCTCGCCGGAGCCCGGAGCGGCACGGAGAACTCGGATTTACAGGACGCCTCTTGCGGAAGCTTGGGGCACCAGGTGCACTAGGGGCCCGCGTAGGGCTTCGCACTCAGGGGCCACTTGGGGACCATTCCAGATTGAATAGAACGTGCCCGACCCCGACGTGGGCCGGGCGGGCGGGCGGTGGGTGCAGCCCCTGCGGCCATCACGCGCGCCCATCTGGGCCGGGCCGCGCTTCGGCCGCTCCTCCACTAATGCCATCGTGTGGCGGTGATGACGTACGGGCGACAGAGGCGCGCTTCTCTTCGACCCAGACACTAGGTCCGAACCGGGGACGTCACCCGGCTCCCCATGGCTCAGTCCACAGCCAGGGGTGAGGTGCGGCCCTTCCCGCCCGGTCCAAGAAGGGCCAGTACGGACTCTAGTCCCCGGGGGAGCATCTCCCCGTCGAGGCCCGTCCGCACGGGGCCATAACGCCGTCGGGGATCCTAGGTGACTCCGCGTGCCTGGCGCCACGGCCTCTCGGGCTTCTGCGGCGAGTTGCGGGCTGAAGGTGCGAGGGGCAGAGGTGCGGGTGACTGGTAGCACTGGATCCCCTGCTTTCTCCCGCGCCCGCGGCCCGCCGAGCGGGAAGACGCGCGGGCTGGTGTAGGGAGGCAGGGCCCGGGGCACCAGGAGCGCCACGCGAGGGGCGCGGGCTGCCGGGAGGACCGCGAAGCTGAGGGGGGGGGTGATGGGGGGGCGCGGGCGCATGCGCCCTGCGCCCGTGCCATATTGGAATGAGTCGGAGCGCGGAGCGCCGCCGCCGCCTCCGCCGGAGCGCGGGTGGAGGGGGGCGGGGAGAGCTGCCGGCCGCCCGCTCCGCCGAGCCCAGCAGGAAGGAGGGTGCGAGCGGGCGAGCGCGGGCGGTGCGAGCGGAAAAAGCGCCCTCGCGGAGAAGCAAAAAGAAGGAAAGAAAGAAAGAAAACGACCGCTAGAGAGGAAAAAGCGAGCGATTGAGCCAGCGCGCGCGCGAAAACTCCCGGCAGGTAAAAAAGCGGGCCGCCGGCTGGGCCTTCCCGCGCGGTGGCCTGAAGGGGCGGCGGCGGCGTCAGGGCGAGGAACCGCGCGGCGCCCCCCTCGAGGCAGTCGTGCAACTTTGCCAAGGAAAAATCGAGGGGCGCCGGCGGGCGC
>NW_006408868.1:1966444-1976811 GCF_000296735.1 Chrysochloris asiatica | reverse complement strand
CCCGCCCGCCGAGCCCCTGCGGACCCGCCCCCCGGGCTCGCTCGGGGGCCGAGGCACGAACTCGCCACGGGTCCTGGTACTCGTCACTTGCGCCGCCGGACCGAACTTCATTGTGCCTAGGTGATCACTGAGCGGCTGCGAAGCGACTGGAGGCTACCGCAACCGGTTGCTTCGGGCGTTTGAAGTCCACGGGGCCTCCCCAGCGCCGCGCTCCAGCGGCCAGTGGGTTCGCCGGGAATCTCTGCCTGACCCTGAGCAGACCTGTGAAGGGTCCCGACCTGGCAATCCTGACGGTCTGTGACCGTTTGGATTTCTATTCTTAAAGTCTCGTTTTGGACCCTGAAAAGGAGGTTGTGCATAGGCGAGCAGCAAGGCCTTCTTTGTGGGGAGCAGAAACGCCTTGTGAGAACAGAAATAAATTCCCGGGGAAGGGATATATGTTAAGTTTAATACATTATGTCAGCTGTTCAAGTGGGGTGTAAAACTAAACTGTAATGTACAGGTCACGCTATGTTCTAAGAATGGGGTTTTGTGTTGAATAATAGGAAAGAGGGGGCGGAATAGACACTTCTGTCAAAAGGCAGAGTAACTAAGTGGGGTTTTTCCCAGAGGGTCACTCAAAGCAATACTGGTTAATGGCCCCAAGTGATGTTTTGTGAGTCCTACTTAGGAGTGATATATTTTTGAGAACCAAGTAACCATTAAAGAGATTTGAAAGGAATAAGATGGGTTTTGGCAGTCCCTGCTCGTGCCTTTTCCTCTTGAATCACTTAAAAAAAGATGTTGTACTTATTATTTTTTGTATTTGAAGTAAAATAAAATGCCTGAGAATTTAATTGTTAAAAGTAACCAAATGTTTTGAAAGGATGAAGGGAGATGTGTGTCTCTTCTGAGGACACTTTGGGGTCTTTTCACTTGGTGTTTCGAGGAATAGACTGACTCCAGGCCACAGGTAGATTGAAAGTCCTGATTTGTTTGTAGTGTGCCAAAAAAGTAGCGGCCTTGTGGGAAGGGAGTGGCTTAAGATCAGGAAACAGTTCTGTCGCTGCTGTTGCTAATCTCTAGCTACCTAATTTTGGATATTTTCCCTAAACTTTATAGAATTGGTTTTCTATTTGTAAAGTTAGTGGATGAATAGATCAGTTTTCAGAGTATTTTCAGTCTAAAGTTTAGCGACTTATTTTTTTTAATGTTTTATTGTGAATTATGTGACATGGGAGACATTTTTTTTAAGGATTTAAAAAATCACAGTCTAAATTTGAAATGTTCTACATAATAGATACGTTTTGAAAAAGTCTTAGTCATATGATTATATAATTTACTATCTGAACAAAGACACAAAATATTTGAATGTATTAAATTGCGTCCCCTTTTTTTAAATTTTTGACTATACTGTAGTAAAACCAAACTCACATCAAGAAATAGAACATTTTCAGCTCCCCAAAGAGTACCTTTTGTATCCCTTACCCCAAGCCCCAAAGCAAACTCGCTGCCATAGAGTAAATTCTGACTCATAGCGAACCTGTATAGTTTCTGAGGCTGTAAATCTTTATGAGAGCATAAAGCCTCATTTTCGCCAGTAAAATGACTGGTGGGTTTGAACTGCCAGCCTTGCAGTTAAAAGTCTAGTGCTTATTCTACAGTGCCCCCAGGTCTCCTTCCCTTCGACCCCAGGGAAACCATTATTTAGACTTCTGTTGCATTGTGCTTGAGTCTCAAACCAGACAATTTTGAGCGTGAAAGGGGGCAACATAAATGATTAAACTGAAGGACAACAGGTGAAAACCAAGAATTGTAGTCGCTTTAGTCATTAGTTTATGATTTTATAATGATTCTTAGGGTTTTTTTATATAAGGAACCTTGGTGGCGTAGTATGTTATCTGTTGGCTGCTAATCACAAGGTCCACAATCGGGACCCACTAGCTGCTTCTCCGGAGGAAGAAGATTTCTGTTCCTGTAAAGATTTACAGCCTCGGAAATCCTCTACAGGGTCTTCATGATAAGAACCAACTCGATGGCACACCACCACCAGGGTGTTTATTGTCTACAGTACCTTAAAATTCTGACCTGAGAGACTTTTAAATTGGTGATTGGATCTGTGGTTCCTGGAAGTCCTTGGTTCACAGGCTTGGTATTGATATATTACTTCCTGTTTTTGGAATACAGATATATTTGCAGACATTAAGTCTGAAAGATGAATCATGAATTTTCTTAAGTCAGAGTTTAAGATGAACTAGTTTCTTTCTTTCTTTTTTTCTTCCAAAAAGGAACTTATGAAATTGGATTTTTAAAAACAGTTTAGTGAATTAAAGAATATGAATATATAAATCATTGAAAATCTTTAAAATGACAGCAGTGATGATTTATATATGCAAGGTGTTCACTTGATGTATGAAATCATTGAAACTGAAATAATGAAAGCCAAAACAAAAGGCAACTAAAAATTTATGTTGGATGTGATTTTTTTTTTTTTTTTTTAAGGCTCAACATTAGGTACTTTTTTGATATTATGTTTCTAGAAAGGTGGCTTTTAAGATATTCTTTACTGAGTCCTGACGTGGCTCTGTAGGATAAGCACTGGACTGCTGACTGCAAGGTCAGAGGTTTAAAATCTACCAATTGCTCCTGGGCAACCCTAACTCCATGGTCACTATGAGTCAGAACTAACTGGATGGCACTTACCAACAACTGAAGTAATACTGTAACAATTTCCTTATCCTTCCCAAATGCCTTTTAGTCTATTCTTGTACTCTTGTGTGTATTTCTGAAGGAGTAAGTAAATTCTTATTTTGGCAATAAAATAAAAGCCTTATGTAAAGAGGCCTGTGTTTTTTACTTCAAGGACATCTTTGTGATAGTAAGTTGGGGTCCATTTAAGGCTTGTGGTAGGGATATCTGCAGGGGAGTCTACAACGTTTAAAGTTTTTCTTTTGTGAAACAATTCTGCCTTTCTGTGAGACCTTTAGCCAGTTGACTGGCCAACAACTCAAGAGCGCCTCATTAGAAGTGACTAATAGGCAGTTTAAGGAGCTCTGGTAGCGTAGTGGTTACGAATCGGGCTGGAAACTACCAGCTGCTCCGCGGGAGAAAGATGAGGCTTTCTACTCCCGTAAAGATTTACACCCTCGGAAACCCTATACAGGGTCGCTATGGGTCAGAATCGACTCGATGGCACATAACAACAACAACAATAGGCAGTTTAGTTATTACTGACTTACCTGTGTGTGTATGTAGCTTCGTTTTAGATTTTTGGCTTATAAAAATTTTAAGAGATATATTAAAGGAATGTAAAGTGACTGCAAAGCCGTTTGAACTGCAAGGTCGGCGGTTCAAGCTCACCAGCTGCTCTTTGGAAACCCTATAAAGGGTCGCTATGGGTTGGTATCGACTCAACGGCACTTAACAACAACAACAACAACAAAGTGAGAAATGGGAAATACACACGAAAAGGAATTTTCTCTTGATATTTGTTTTTCTAGAACTCTTGATTCTTTTCCTTGACAATACTTTGCCTCTCCATAATCTTGTTGTTTCTGTAGGTATTTTTACTTTCATGTTGATAACTAGACTGGACTTAGTTATAGAATGATAGTACAGGAGCAGATTCCATTTTACCTCTCAGATCTGTAGATAACATGAACTGTCCAAGCTCTTTTTCCTCCTATAACTTCATGTTATGTTCCCATTAAGTCAATGAATGTCATCCACAAAGTAGACACCATTAAGCAGTAGACATTTGGAATGCTAAATACTTTTATCGTTTAAAAATTTGTATCTTATTATAATTTCTAGAAGCATGACTTTGTGGAATTATTTGACTGATAACCAATATTTCAGAAGAATTTAAATAAGAAGAGAAGAACATGTAATCAATAAATGGTGTGTGTGTGTATGTGTGTGTATATATATGTGTGTGTGTGTATTGCTTTGTTATGGGAAGGTATTTTTTTTCAGTAAATAGCGTTTGTTTATCTATTTTACATTTAAAAAAAGTATTTCTCTGTATACACAGTTGTTAAATTGGATGAGAACCTCTGGGGTGTGTGGTTACCTGGGAGACTTTGAACCATTAGACTTTGGGGAATGGAATCTTAATATGATTCTACCATTCTTCAAATGATGCTAGTCCCATTGGAAAATAGTGTAAAATAGGAAAGATGTGGTTAGGTTGTTCCAAAAATGGAAGGGAAGATAAGAACAAAGATGTTATTAATAGGAAAAAATATATTGTTAAAGTTAATTGTAAAGCATTTTCTAAAACTCAGATACCTGAAGATTTCTATAATTATTCTTTCTTGTCCTTTTATTCAAAAGCATGTTTGAATAAAAGCCTTATTCAGCTTTCTTTGTCTTTAAATGGTCATCTAAGAACTTTGCTTAAAAACAAAATGTTGTTTTTAAGTGCTGTCGAGTCGATTCCGACCCACAGTGACCCTGTATAGGGTTTCCGAGGAGCAGCTGGTGAGTTTGAACCGCCAGCCTTGCAGTTCAAACGGCTTTGCAGTCTGGCGAATGAACCCACAGCGCCACACCAGGACTCTAAAAACAGAATAAGTAGTCTGTATTGTGTTCGAGTGGTGGTGTTCTGTGCTGCTGAGTTGATTCTGACTCTTAGCAAACCTATAAGGGCTGGGTAGAACTGTCCCCATAGGGTTTCCTAGGCCAGTTTCCTTATGGGAGCAGATTTTACTGGGTTTCTTCTCCCATGGAGTGGCTGGTAGGTCAAATCCACTGACCTTTTGGTTAGCAGCTGAACACTTAACCATTTGCCTTGGAGACTCATTTTAAGTCCCTGCTGAATTTTGTGGTCAGCTGGTTACTCAGCTGGTAGTTGAGTAACTTCCGTGGGTCAGGCACTTCACTGTGCACAGAAAGGTCATTAAGGTCATTTCTAACATGGTGTACAGGTACTGAATGCAATGGTTCCTTTTTGATGTTTTTTGCTGAATCTAGAGAAAGGTTAATTATTAGATTGATTGGGGTGGACAGGATGTGGAAGTACCTATTTGAGCTGGGAAAGTTGGGGTATGGCCTGAGATCGCATTTGGAGAAAGTCTGAAATGAATGAGAGAGAAAAAAGTGGTTTGTTGACAGTGAGCAAGTGCAGGACATTCAAGCACCTAAATGACAATATGAGATGGAATGAGAAATTCCGTGGTTATTAAAATGCTTCAAGAATTTTTTCTATGGAAATTAAATTAAAAAGTGTAAGTGTTAACTAATAATTACTGTGATTTGAATTCCATATTATTATTTTTTTATACTCTGAATAGTTATTAAAATTATTTGAAGTTGTCATTATGAAGCATTTGCTCATTGGTAAGGAGGCCTATGATTTGTCACTGGTTTTCATTTCTTTTCACAATAATTGGTGAATAGACTAGGGTGTAATTAAAAAATGGTTGCAACAGTGCATTAACAGAACTGCCAGAGGTTCAAGCCAGTTTCAGATGAGGATGTGGATTGAGGGATGTCACTGCTGATGTCAGATGGATCTTGATTGAAAGCAGAGAATACCAGAAGATGTTTACTTGTACTTTATTGACTATACAAAGGCTTTCATTTGTGTGGATCATGACAAGCTATGGACAACATTGCAGAGAATGAGTGTTCCAGAGCACTTAATTGTGCTCATGAGGAACCAGTACACGGACCAAGAGGCAGTTGCTTGAATATAACCAGGGAATTCTAAATGGTTTAAAATTAGGAAAGGTGGGTGCCAGGGTTGTATTCTTTCACCATACTTATTCATATGCTGAGCAAGTAATCTGAGAAACTGGATTATATGAAGAAGAACGTGGCATCAGGATTGGAGAAAGGTTCATTAACAACCTGCGCTATGCAGATGATACAACCTTGCTTGCTGAAAGCAAAGAGGACTTAAAATATTTACTGATAAAGATCCATGACCATAGCTTTCAGTATGGTTTGCACCTCAGTGTAAAGAAAACAAAAATCCTCACAACTGGACCAGTAAATAACATCAAGATAAATGGAGAAAATATTGAAGTTGTCAAAGACTTTATTTTACTTGGATCCACGTCAACACTGATGGAAGCAGCAGTCAAGAAATCAAACGACGTATTGCATTAGGCAGATCTGCTGTGCAAGGCCTCTTTAAAGCGTTCAAGAGCAAAGCTTGTCAATTTGAGGACTAAGGTGGGCTTAACCCACACCATGGTATTTTCAATAAATTCATATGCATGTGAATGTTGGATGATGAATAAAGAAGACAGTAGAAGAGTTTATACATTCGAGTTATGATATTGGAGGATAATATTAAAAGTACCATGGACTGCCAAAAGAACAAACAAATCTGTGTTGGAAGAAGTACAGCAAGAATGCTTGTTAGAAGCCAGAATGGCCAGACTTTGTCTCTCATACTCTGGATATATTACCAGGAGGGACCAGTCCCTGGAGAAGGATATCATGCTTGGAAAAGTGGGCCAGTGAAAAAGAGGAAGACACCCCAATAAGATGTACTGGCATAGTGACAACATCAGTGGGCTCAAGCATAGCAACAATTTTGAGGTTGGCACAGTACTAGGTAGTGTTTTGTTCTGTTGTGCTCAGGGTCAGTATGAGTCAGAACTGACTCGACAGCACCTAACCACAAAAAGACTAGGGTGCTTTCCTGTCCTTGAATTTTTACCAATGTTCGTGTGGATGTTTTCCTATAAATCAATGCTTTTTCCACTTAGAAAATATTGTATTGTTATTTGAGATTCTAATTTTAATATTGCTTGGTAAAGTGGAGGGGCAGAGGAAGACCCCCAGTGAGATGGATTGGCATGGTGGCAGCAGCAATGGGTTCAGGTGTACCAACGATTGTGAAATTGGCACAGGACTGGGTTGTGTTTCATTCTGTTGTGCATAGGGTCACTATGATTCAGTACCAACTTGATGGCACCTAACAACAACAATAACATTTTTAGTATACCATTTTAACTAATTTACATGTGTCTTTAAAAAATAACATTCTTGGAATGATTGTTGTCCAGTTGATTCCGACTCGTAGTGACTCTATAGTACAGAGTAAAACTACCCCATAGGGTTTATTTGACATCAGCAGTGGCATCCCTCATTCTGTGTCCTCTTCTGAATTCAGGTTGAATTTCTGGCAGTTCTTTGTAGAATCAATTTTGAATTATTTTCAGTGAGATTTTACTTGTTTGTGATATTAATGATATTGTTCAATAAGTTCTGCATTCTGTAGGATTACCTTTCTTTGAAATGGGCAGAAATACTGTTTTTTCTAATTGGTTAGCCAGGTTGCTGGCTTTTCACATTTCTTGCCAGAGATGAGTTAAGTGCTTCCAGCATTGCATCCATTTGTTGAAACATGTCAATTAGTATTCTGTCAGTTCCTGGAAGCTTGTTTTTTCATCTGTAGCTTCAGTTCAACTTGCACTTCCTTCAGTACCATCATTTCTTGATCTTATGCTACTTCCCAAAATGGTGAATTTTGATAAATTCTTTTTGATACAGAGACTGTGTAGTCCTTCCACCTTCATTTGATGGCTTTTACATTATTCAATATTTTGTCTGTTGTTTTGTGCCATTGAGTCGGTTTCAACTTATAGCAACCCTGTATAGGGATTACAAGGAGCAGCTGGTAGGTTTGAACCACTGATCTTGTTAGCTGTCCAGTGCTTATCCTTTTAATAGTCCAACTCAAGGCTTGACTTTTTCCTTCAATTTTTTCAGCTTGAAAAATGCTGATGTGTTCTTCCAGTTTATTTTTCTAGTTCTAGGTCTTGCCACATTTCATTATAATAATTGATCTTGTCTAGCTACCCTGTAAAGTTTTCTGTATTCAGCTCTTTGACATCATCAATTCTTCTGTTCACGTTAACTATTTTACATTCAAGAGCAAGTTTCAGAGTCTTTTTTGATAACCATTTTGGCCTTTTGTGGTTTTTTAATGATCTTTTGCTTTCTTTAAGGTGTTCTGGTAGTACAGTGGGTTAAGTATTGGGCTGCTAACTGCAAGGTTGGTGATTCAAATCCGCTAGCCACTCTGCAGGAGAGAGATGAGGCTATTTGCTCCTATAGGAGCCATGTGTTGGAATTGATTCAGTGACTGTGGGTATGGATTTTTTTTTTTTGCTTTCTTCATGTAGAATGGTCCTTGATGTCATCCTACAACTTGTCTGATCTTTGATCATTAGTGTTCAATATGTCTAATATATTCCTGAGATGGTTTCTAAATTTAGGTTGTACTTTGATTCTCATGAACTTGTTTTAATTTTCTTGTGATCCTAATTACTAGAAAAAGACCGTATACTATTGGATGTGTATATATGTTTCACAAAGCATTCTATCTGTTATGTGCCATCAAGTCAGTTCCAACACATAAAGACCCTGTATAGGGTTTCCGAGGAGCTACTGGTAGGTTTGAACTGCCGACCTTCTGGTTTGCAGTCTAATGTTGCTCCTACAGTGGAATAGTTAAAAAAAAAAATGTTTGTGTGTTCAAAATGATCTATGACCCTCCAGCTGTCCTAAAACCATGGTTATTTAATGACTCATTCCCCAGCTATACTGGTTAGTTGGAGTCTTGCCACATTTCAGTATCATTTCTGCATTAATGGAAAACTACTGAGTATTGTAAGAGGATCAATAGCTTACATAAGATACTACATAATGCTTTATATTTTTGATTTCTTATATTTAACTTTGTGAAATACAGATATCTAGCTGTAGATGAAGGGAAAGTAGAAATCAGGATTATGGGAGTTGAGGGTGTATACTTTCAGAATCGCTAAAGAGATACACATTTTTTTCTGTCATAATTATTTTTGATGCCTGTGCTCCTGTAGACAACATGGTTGAGTTTCCTGAACACTGTTCCAGTGGGAGCAGGCACCTCCTGACTACTACTATTGCAATACAAAGGTGCTTTGGTTATTTGTTGAAATCCTTAAGGACTGACAGTGAATGTCGTGAAGCCTTATTTTCAGTATGCCTTAAATTCCTGATCAGTTCTTAAGAAAATGAGACTGGTTAGTTTCCTAGAAGTAGGAAGGCTTTTCAGAACATATCCTATTACTGGGCAGGATATTGCTGTGATTCTTAGCAGTGCTCATATCCAACCCCATCATGTATCAAGAGTCTCCTGAATTGTCAGTTATGTGTTTTGAAAAGCTCAGTTTATATACAAGAGTCAGTTTGTTCATTTTTTAAAACTGGAATTGGAGTTTCTAAGTAAATAGTTAAAAGCATTTTTAACTATTTTTCTTATCTCTTAAAAAAATCAATGTAATAGGTGTTCTTTCTAGGAACATGTGGTGGTTGTTGTTGGTAAGTGCCTTCATGTTGGTTCTGACCCATAGCGACCCTGTATAGGGTTTCCAAGGAGCAGCTGGTGAGCTTAAACTGTTGACCTTGCAGTTCAAATGGCTTTGCAAGGAGAACAAACAAGATGGAGGATCGGGTGGCTGTGTAGCAAAGAGCACCGCCAACAACAACAGGCTCAGGGGTTGGTCCCAGAACTCTGAACCACGTATAAAGGAATATTTAGAAGGTTGGAAGGCTCACATCTGGGGGAATTTGTGGCAGAAGCAAGAAATCTACTGCTTTCTAGTCCGGGACGCTCAGCTGCTCCAGGAGCTGCCATCTTGGGTGAGATCACGCGGGGGAAGGATCAGAGCGGCCACAGACGCCTGGCAGAACCGCTGAGATAAACGTTGTGGACATTCTTTTCTTTCGGTATCTGTTCATTGGTCCCTTGCTGTCTGTACACCTCCATTCCGGTGACTATAGGGGTACCTGAGCTAGCAGGCACCCCAGCCTTACCCTCGGAGGGTTCTACTACGCATGCACACAGATCTCCTCGAAATTTAAATAGACAGTTTCCAATTAAAACCAAACAGCCACAGCTGGCCCTGAACTGTTTCCAACTAGAAAAAAGGTCTGAATGGGGATTGTGGAGCGGGACAAGCAGACAAAAGAGGAAATAGGCTGATAATTAAATCCTAAATTATGTCAAAATGACCAACAGTGGTATCTTGAAACTTCTCAGGAAGAAGAGTGAACAGGGAAGCCCATTTCCTGATCACATCTACCTGGAGGCATGCAGAAAGCATAAAAAATACTAAAATACATACCAATCTAAGTATTAAGTCCAAATCTAAGATAACCCCTGAAGATGCCCAAAAAACAGAAGCAGATGACCATAGCTGCACATGTCCAGAAATGAGATTAAAGTGACTGAGGGAAATGAGCTAGAAGTAGACCTACACTCCATACTAGAAGATGGGCAGGCTTTGGAAATGCCTGAGAAGGAATTCCTAAAAATGATTATAAAATCTATTAAAACACTATACAATGCAGTTGAGAAAAATAAGGAAGAAGTCAGGAAAGTG
>NW_006408868.1:1929066-1954548 GCF_000296735.1 Chrysochloris asiatica | reverse complement strand
TGGCAGTTGGTATTGGTTCTTGCTTGGGTTTTGGTGTTTTATAGGGTGTGATTGTAGGTTGGCTGTATGGTAGCAATTGCTGACTCTTCTTTTGTAATATAGGGAGACAAAGAGTCCTCCAAATGCAGAAGGGGGAGCATATAACAGCAAAAGCATACCAGCGAAAAAAAAAAAAGACTAAAAAACAGCAACAACAAAAACAAGACTGATACTGCAGTCTCTATTCACAGAAAAGAGGGAGGAGTGAGAGAAGAAAAAGAAGGAAGAAAGAAAAAATTATTTTTTAAAAATTAAAAAAACAAACAAATCTGTAGCCTAATATGAGCTCTCTTTCCTTCCTTACAGCCCTCTCCTTCTCTTTCCCCTGTTAAAAAACAGAACAAAAAGCTAACAAGAAAAGTTCAAGGCCTGCTTTTGGGCTGAGTATCTGTTGGCCGTTTGGTTTTAAGTGAAAACTGTCTCTTTAAATTTCAAGGAGATCTATGTACATGCGTAGTAGAACCCTCTGAGGGTGGGGCTGAGGTGTCCACTAGCTCAGGCACCCCTATAGTTACCAGAATGGAGGTATGCAGACAGCAAGGGACCAATGAAAAGATGCCAACAAAAAAAAAGAATGTCCACACCTCTATCTCTGTGGCTCTGTCAGGCATCCGTGGCTGCTCTGATCCTTTCCCTGCTTGGTCACACACAAAATGGCGGCTCCTGGAGCAGCTGAGTGTCCGGAACCAGGAAGCAATAGATTTCTTGCTTCTGCCACAAACTCCCCAGCTGCAAGTCTTCCAACCTTCTAAATATTCCTTTATATGTGGTTCAGAGTTCTGGTATCATCCCCTGAGCCTACTTGGTTCTGTATTCTGTGTTGTTCCTGGCAGAGCTTGTCACTGCACTTCTACCCGATCTGCCATCTTGTTTTCGCTCCATGGAATCCCTTGACTTTTAATGTATTGAATATTTATTTTGCTTAGGAGCTTTGGTGGCACAGTGATTAAAGAGTTTGAATCCAGCAGCCAGTCTGGGAGAAAATAGAGGCAATCTGCTTCTATACAGATTACAGCCTTGGAAACCTATGGGGCAGTTTTGCTGTTCCCTATAAGGATACTGTGAGTTAGAATTAATTTGATGGCAGTGGGTTTTTTTGTTTTGTTTTTTGCTTATTTACCTTTTAAAGTTGGTCTTCCAGTTTTTAATATTTTTAGTTATATTTACATTTAAAAATATACAGTTATTAATAATACAAGTAACTGTACATACACAAATTGGGCAACAAGCTTAGATCTGCTCTGAGACATCACTTGCACTTGTCTTTTCCTGTTAGTACACATAGAGTCCCTGGTGAACTGAGAGAAACTTTAAATACTTTTCTGTGTCCTTATTACCAGGAGTGGCTGTGACAGGGGAGTTAAAGGACCAGGGTGAGCTCTCTGACCTCTTTTTCTAAGGTGGGTTTACCTTCTCTGCAGCAAGAGTTTCAGGACACCTCCATGACCCCTATAGGGAGTTCCCCCAGGGTCTTGGAGACACAACTGGGCTCTGAAGATACTTTCACTCTACCCCCCATTTCACCCTATTACCATTGACCTTTGCGCTGAGTTTGGTTTTCTATTAACTTTGTCTGAAAAGAGTTTTTATCAGATGAGTTACACTCGTGAAATCTTAGGTTCTGGTGTGTTATTCTTTTTCCACAGTTGCCTCAGAGGTTTCCTCCTTTCTGTGCTTCATTTTTTACCTCATTGTGACCTTTTTTTCTCCCAGAATTCCAGTCTCTTCAGCCTTAGACCCATTGTTTAATCTTACTCCCTAGCCGTTACACTTTACTCTTGCTCCTTGTCCTTGTGAGGATTTTGTTCTGTGAAACAGCATACCCAACCAGTCTAGCCTGTGCCTCTCTCTGACCTGAAAGCAAGCTACCCTGAATTCAGGGTCTCCTCCAGCACTGGTTCATGATAACTCCGCTAGGGCCTGTCTGGAGGCAGCCCCTTCGCCCTTGTCTTCTGTGACCTTTTTAGGCCTGCCTTTATTCCTCTCTTGATGTTTCTCTTAGTGTCTTCATCCACATTTAGATTTCACCTGTCCCTGTGTCTCCTAAACCTTTCTGCTGTGCCCCAGATCTACATACCCTCTACCTTTTGAACCTCTTCAATGTGAATACCTTACTGTTGTTGTTGTTAAGTACCTTTGAATGTGTCCAGCTCATAGGGATTCTGCTACAGGTTTCTGAGTAGCATTTGGTACAATTGACTGCACTGACCTTACTGTTCAAACTGACTGTGGTCCACTACATTATTCTACAGTGTCACACCTGGACTCCAGATACCTTACTAGCACCTCAAAACCTATAGGTCAAAACAGAACACCTCCCACCTTTTGCCCTAAATTGCTAATCCTCTGATAGTTCTGTTGGTGTATCTTTCTTTTTCTTTTTTTACGTTTATCCTCACTGCTGATATTTTGTCTCACAGCATCTTTCCTGTGGAAGTCAAGATCTTATTCTTGAATAACCAGCCTCTGACTTGAGCATGTGCATTTTTGACTCCTTGGTTTTCAAACATTTTTAAAGCTATGGAGATCTTTATTGAAATGAAATCTTTTTAGGAAGTCCAGTACATAAAGTAAATAGAAATCAGAGTTCTTCTGATGGAAGGTCAAGTGTTGGCATTCTGTCCTGCCGGCTGTTCCTCCAGGGCCAGGTTGGCAGTTGGCTCTTGGACTAGCTTTCCCCTTGGGTTCTGTGTAAGTAGAGCCCCCTGGAGCTGCCTTTGGAGCCACCCTAAGGGCATGCTGCTGTGTTTAAAGATTACCTCATCTGTACTGCATACTCCCTCTTTCTTACTGGTTTACCTCTGGAGCTTTTTATCTTTTGCAACTAATTATGACTGGTAAACATAAAATTAGTGTCACTGGTGAATCTTACCAAGGAAAAGGAAAGTGAAACTAGGTATTAAAAATATATAGGCATTCACCAAATGCTGAAATCTTCAAAAGTACACAAGGATTCCTTTCAGAATTTGCTTAAGACACTGACTGTATATTTCTCTTTAAGCTGCATTTCTGCAGTGTGAACATTCATGACAAACTTTGTCTAGTGTTACTGTTTTTGTTTTGTTCATTTTGCCTATATCACAGATTCATTCAACCCATAATGTAACTAAAATACTGTATATATTTGCAGTGAAAAATGTAAACCTGGTCTTGTTCTTTCACATAAGCCCCTCCCTTTTATAGTCCATTGTAGCCAGCACACTATCTCTAAATAGATCTTTCTAAGCAAACTTTGATTCTAGAATGTAAAAAGTCCTATTGCTAACAGGGTTATATCTAAACTCCTTGGGAAGGCATACAGAATCATTGAAGAATTCTTTCCCACTTCGCCTGACCAGCTTCCTTTTACACATGTCCTCCATTCCAGTCATGCCAGAACCTTCACTTGTTGGCAAACCCTTTCACGCAGGATGTGTTCTTTGCCTAGAGTGTCCTTTCAGCAAGGCAGTGCTTCTAAATATCAATCATTCACATACCACTTTCACAGTTTTTGCTATGTATGATTAGTTATTCTCTTAATATTTTATAAATGATTATTATATTAAAAATGAAATGAATAATACATAAGTAATGCATCTAATCCATTTATTAAAATATAGTCCTTCTATAAGTTTCTTGACAGAGCCCTTTGAACTTAAATTCTTAAAGAACTATGTACCTGATATTAGGTGCTGTTAAGGATTTGTTGACTTAAAGTATGATAATGGCACTGTGACAGTATAGGAGAATGTTCTTATTTTTGGGAGATGCAAACTGGAGAGTTTAAAATGAGGTGTCCTAACATCATCAACCTTTTCAAATGTTTCTTAAAATATATATACATAGTGCTTATGTATAGAGATAAAGGAAATGGAGAGTTTAAAAATAATTCTTTAATCTAATTGGGGTGTTTGGATTTCATGGTAGTATTTTGCAAAGTTTCCATGTGTTTGAAAATTTCAGTAACAATTTTGGGAAAGTGAAAATGGCCAGGAAAAAAGTTTTTTTAACCGTGATCTCTCTCCCTCACACACACATGCCAGACACACACACAGATGTTGACTAGCACACAGACTCACTGCTGAATGACTTTCAGACTCTACTACATTTGCAGTGCTTTACAAAAACCAAGTGGTCAGAGTTCTCATTAGGGCATTATTATACTAATACCTTTGTGAACTCACACTCCCGTGTTTTACGTGTTAATTCTTACTTCCCTTCATTCCACCTTAATGTTCCTATATCATGGTGATAGTGGTTGTGGTTTGCTGTGGAGTCGGTTCTGACTCATAGCAACTCTATAGGTTTCATTTCTCCCTTGGAGCGACTGGTTAAGCAGCCTAGATCGTAATTTACTCATAATCAAGAATACCAGGGCTCCTTGATCCTATAAGAGGGGCATCAAAAAGTTCTTGAAAAGAAGGATTAAGGGAGAATGTTTTTTCCCCACAAACTTTTTTGAAGCCCCTTTATATATATAAATACTTTAAAAGGAAGATTCTTTGGGAACCACATACATTTTCTTGCATCCCATCAGGGGTTTGGGTATGGCATTCAGGGACATGCTTCACTCAGGTGATCCTGCTGTTCTGGAAGACCCAGGTTTTTTGTGAAGCCTTCCTTCCTGGGTTCCTCCTAATTAGCCACCCTTGACCCTTGGCATCAGGCATTCGACGTTTTTCACTCATAAATACTACATTTGTTATTCTTTGTTGTGTGTTTTCCATTTCTGCCAGACTGTGAGCTCAGTCAGAGACCTTGTTTTACTCCTCATCGGTACCTTGTACACAACCTAGCATAGAATGGGTAGTAGATAAACTATCTGAGTGTAGGCGTTGAAGCAATACTGCAGCACCACCATTTATGTCACTATTTCTCGTAGAAAATGTACTGTGTTCTAAACAAGAAATGATTATGCCTGATCAGATCCAGTCATGTCACTTTCCATACAGTTACAGTAAAATTCAGACTTCTTGCTGTCACTACAGGGCCCTTGTGATTTTTTCCCCGCCCACCTCTAGCACTTTTGGCCTTCTTCCCCACCCTTGTGAGTGATCTAAGAAAAAAATTATTTTTCTGATCCTGGAAATTTTTGTACGGTATTAACAGTTCTGAATGTGTAGTTCTTTCCTCCCTTTTTTAAAATGAGAAGTGAATGCTTGTCATATTTTGTTGCTTGGAGTGTCTATTTTGATTACAATTTTAGGTAGGTAAAATTTCTCCCTTCATCACCATTCATTTTCTTTACCATATTCATTTATACCATCACTTTTCCCAAGATGACTGTATCTGTGTAAATCTTCTACAAAAGTAATTTGCATTAATAAAAGTCAGATTAGTAGGCATTTGCTCAAGTCATTTGCTTCACTTTTCACAGTAGTAGTCTGGTTCTATGTGGGCGTGGGATGGAGCACTCCACTTCATTTGTGCTGGTATGTCGATGAGAGCCTGTTATTTGCAGGTGTATGAGCCTCAGCTTGAGCTTCAGAATTAAATCCAGTGGATCCACTTTGCTCCTACCATTGTTATTACTGTGGTGAAGCTTTGATGGTGGCTCTGTCTGGAGGAGGATCTGGGCCTTCTGAGTCTTGGAGTAATTCCTACAGATATGGGAGAGGGTTGAACAGGTTTACACTTTGCCTACCAACCCCTCTCCCCTCCATTCTGATGCCCTCCTAGGAAATGGAGAAGTTTGGGGAATTTTGAAGTCATGGGGGAAAAAAATCCTCTAGATTTTTATGGAACTGATTTTTGGCAAAGTTGAGTTTATGAAATTTGAGTTATTTAGTAGTCCTAAAATTCTCTGCTAGTGTAAAGACAAAATGATATTTTGTAAAACTGTTTACCCCAAAATTATATAAAATTTTATATACAGTGGAGCCTCTGGCTACTGACGTTCAAGAGAATTTAGTATCTTGAAATTTTTTTCCTGCTTCCACTACTTTGTAGTGTTTTCTTTCTGAGTTATTGTTCTCTGGTCACTCTCCCCTCTCCCCCACCCCACCCCCAGGGTAGAAGAAAATAGAGCAACTGGATGCAGTAGAGTAAGAGGAATCCCAGGTAAAGCCATGCAAAGGCCTCTGCCAAAACCCCGTTCTCTCCCTTCCCTGATGTTGAAGAGAGGTGGTGTGGTTAGATCCCTTGCTGTTCCTTGAAGACTGAGGCATGTGATGATATTTGTAGATTTTAGAGGTGTTGTGCCTTTTAAGCTCTAAGGCTTAAATAAATACTGCTTTTCATAAATTTAGATAATTCACCTTGGTATTTTGGTTGGTTTTGAGATAATTGTAGCAGCGTGGGGTGACTAGAAAATAGTATAAATTTCTGGAAGGTTTTGTGTATGTGTGTGTGTGTTCTTCAGTGATCATTAGTAGGAATCCAGCTAGACTTAAAAAATAAGACGGATCCTGCTTGGTCACCTTAGAGCAGGTGGTGGACCGGCAAAGTCGGGCTCATGGGGTCTCCAGCTGATCTCCTCCCTCCCTGCCTTCCTCGGATGGCGGCTGTTTATGCTGGACGTGTGGCCAGAGACGGGTAAGGATCACGTGGAACCTCGGCTACTTAAGACAGAGACATTGCCATGCTGCAATGAGTCTCAATGACTGGTAAGACTGAGGAATTCGCACTGACCACCTAAGACAGGCAGCGTCCCTTAAACAATCAATAAATAAGGAGGACTCAGATGCAGACAGTACAGACCCGGTCAGGAGGCCAAGCCCCTGTGGGCCCAAGCGTTGTTGACCGTCCAAACCATAGGCTCTGAGGATCAGACTCTAGCCACCTAGTAGACATAGCAAACTGTCCCTCATCTGATTATGCAGTAATGCTTGTTAGTAATCTCATACATGAGCCCTGGATATCCACAGACAAATGTAAAAACCTTCCCTAAAAGCCGAGACTGTAAATTCCAAAAAGCCAAGTCCCCCCCCATCCAAAAAAAAAAAAAGCTAAAGAGGATAGAGAGAAACACTGTAAACTGATGATATATGGTGGTGATAATAATCAATGTAATGAAACAAGCTATATGAATGGTTGAATGTGAAGCTGATGATGTGCCCTGTAAACTTTCACTCAATGCAAAATAAAAACATTTAATTAAAAAAAAAGAGCAAGTGAGAACTCCCATTGTGGAGCTCTGACAAATCACCAGAGATAAAAAAAAAAAAAAGACGGTTGATTTTTCTCTGGGCTATTTGGCAAAGAATTTCAAACAAGATGTTTTGATTCTAGGGCAGTGATTTCTAAAGAAACGTAATATGGAATCTTGAAGCATTCTGCATTTGAACCCTAAAGTTACAAATCTCAGTAATACAAGTTCTTAGTTTTCTCCCTTCATTGGAAAAGCTTTAGAATACCCTTGAGAGCACATACATTCATGCCCCTTTCATTGCCTCTTCTGCTCTTTGCCTATAAAATACTTTCCTCAAAAAAGTGTGTAAGAATTCATGGCAGTATTGTTACCTCACAGCTGTTGCCCTTTGCTTAGAAGGCACATGCTTTTAGCTCGTGGTGTGTAGGTTCATGAACACTGGCATAGTTTTCCCGAAAGAGCTCTCTGCCCTTGAGGGTTTTCCTGAGTAAAGTGTTTTTGCTCTGCTGTGGCTTTCTTTCTGTCTTTCTGCCATCTATTTTGTATTCTAGTGAATAGTTTTGACCATGAAGTCAGAGAAATGGATGTGACTTGAAGAGATGGATTTGCAGCAAAGAAACAGTATCACACTGGATGTCAAAACAGTTTTATGGTGTTCTTAAGGGTGCCCTCAAGAAGTTGTGTGAAAAGTAGATGTACACCCACTCTACCCTATCGACAAAGGAGTTCTGGTAGCGTAGTGCTTACGAATCCTGTGAACCACAAGGTCAGCGGTTTGAAACTACCAGCTGTTCTGAGGGAGAAAGATGAGGCTTTTTGCTCCTGTAAAGATTTACAGCCTCGGAAACCCTGTACAGGGTCACTATGAGTCGGAACCGACTCCACAACACATAACCACCACTACCACCACCTATTGACATGATTAGGTTCCAAAGTCCAAGCCCTGATGGTGAAATGGAGGATGACTATGTTAGATAAACAAATAGAAAATGATTGCACTATTACAAAGCTGCTAGATTGTATCATTACATAACTGCCAAGCTACTAAGAATCATGGCCCAGCCAAGCTGACACAGAACTTGTGGCAACCAGTGTTACTCTAGCTTTGCACCTTGGCATCATTCATTGCTGTCAAATGTACATTGTTAACATGCAAAAAGATAGATCATTATAATATTGATAAGTGAAGATTGTCGTTGTTATTGTCAACAGGTTGGTGACCCTGTATAGGGTTTCAAAGGAGTGGCTGGTGGATTTGAACAGCCACCCTTGCGGATAGTAGTCCATTACTTTTCCTATAACTTAAGGTATATAGAAATCAGGAGGCAGTTAGGTAGGGTTCTTTACGTTATGAAAGGCTTGTTATAAACAACAGTATACCTTGGCAAGTAGACAGGTGACTTGAAGGCATGTTTTTAACTTTGGGGGATTTGAAGAAGACTTCACAGCAAGCCGTTGCCTATAGATAATTCCCAGCAGATTTACACAGGAACTGTGCTTTAATGATCTCCCATGTCCTTTCCATTTGTTCGTACTGCAGTAAGCAGCTATAGTTTGATTGGCCAGTGTGCACACTAGGACTAGTCAGAGGTGAACTAACTTCCATGACAAACGGCAGGAACTTTGTTTCTTTCTTTTGTGAAAATGACAGTACTCATGGAGGCAGGAATGTTACTAGTAAGCTGTATTGTTTTTTTCATAGTGAATAGGAGGTACCATGATCTGATACCATAGAAATTTCATTTGGCAAATTCTGAATAAAGATGAAGTGAAGTACCAGGATTTTAGGAAATGCAAAGTTAAGTCCCCTGCCTTCCTGAAGCTTATAGTACTGTCAAAAAGATACAAAGAACCTAATATAGATGATATTTTTGACATGGGTATAGGGGTTTTGCTTTGAAAAATAATTTTTGTGGTAGTTAGGCCAGGGAATGAGTGATTTATGGTTATTTATTCATGTGTAATATGCTAAGATATTTCAGTTTTTAGTGGAGAAAAGGCCTGTGGTAAAATCAGAAAATGACTCTGAAGTTTTCCTTTGAAAATATATTTCAAATTTTTATGTTTAGTGCTGCCTCCTCCTAACTAGTTTTTTTAAAAAAACTTTGCTGAGGTGCTGCAAACTCCTCTTTCTTGTTGAGGATGGTAGAGGAAGCAAAGAACCTACTAACGTGGTATCTGGGCTGTTTTGTCTAGAACTGTCGGCAGACCCTGGGATTGGCCTAGGACCGGAGCAGGTGGTAGGCAGGATACGGATGGAACATATACTGTTAACTTGTGGCTGGGAGCGTTCAGCTTGGGAAAAATAATGTTCCAAGTGGGCTCTAAACTTTTTACATTATATTATCTGTTGAGTTCCCTTATTTAATCTTTAATTGCGGAGGGTAGGCCATTGCGCTGAGTGCTTGCTTATATGTGAGTCATTTGATATTTTTGTTTATGGCTCTGTAATTAATATTTTGAAGTTATTTTAAAAATTAAACTTGGTATAGTTGAATGGTCAGAAAAGAACCCCAAAATTGAATAGTTCTTGTTATCTTACTGGAGAATTTTGGTGGGGTGACAGGTTTGGGAAAAAAATGAAGTACTCTTTTATTGTAGCTTACTGCTTTCTCTGTTGATACCTTTAAACTATTATTTGGGGCATAAACATTACCTTGGGAATTTGCTCTTTTTGTATAATGATATTTATAATGTTTAATATTTAGTTAGACAGTTTCTCCTTAAGAAATCTTAAACGCTATATTTTTTCAAAAATGATTAATTGCATTTTGGGGTAGAACTTTTTTTCCCCCTTTTAGATGACCTTTTTTCTCATTAATTTGTATCTTTTATTTTAAAAATTCTTTTCCAACTGGTTCAAATTATACTGAAGACATTTCACACTTTTAAACAATATATTATTTCTAATATACACCTGAGAAAACTTGGTCATAATTCAATTTTCTTTTTTGGCTTTTTATTGGGATTTGGGTGAAAGTTTGCAGAACAAACTAGTTTTCTGTTAAACAATTCTTACACATTTTGTTTTGTGACATTGATATCCTGGTGATGTAATATCACTCTTCCCTCTTCCTGTGTTTAAGGTTTCCATTTGTCCTTTCATATTCTTTTCCTGCATTCTGAGCTTTATCCATGGGAAAATGCTGCCCTTTTGATCTGGTATAGTTGATTGTTCTAAGGAGTAAGTACCTCTCTGGTGCTGTTGTTTACATTATAGGCCTTCTGTTGTTTGGCTGAAAGTTGAGCCATAGGAAGGGGTTCAGTTCCAGGTTTGAAAGGTATTTAAGAAAGGGCCATGGTCTCCAGGGTTTCATCAGTCTCAGACTAGTAAGCCCTTTTTATGATTTTGACTTTTGTTCCACATTTTCTCCCACTCTATCCAAGATCACCTACTGGTATCCTTTTCAGCGTGGTTGGCAGTGGTAAGTGGGTACCATCTAGTTCTTATAGTCTCAGATTCAAAGAAACTGAGATTCAAATGGCCCATTATTCATTTGGATTATTGTTTCCAAGTATCTTTGATTTTTTTTTCACTCTTCTTTTTTCCAGATGGACGGGGAGAGACCTATAGTTGCACTGTAGGTGACTGCTCACAGTTTTAAGATCCCAGTCGCTACTCTCCGAAGTAGACTGTAGAATGCTGACTTCATGATTGTGTTATGCCAGTTGACTTGATGTCTCTCAAGACTATGGTCCTGAGTCTCCAGACTCAGTGACTCATTTCCCTCAAGGTGTTTGGTTTTGGCTAAAAAGTTTTATAACTTTCCCCCCATATGTTCTTTTATTGTTGTTTTTTTGAGTGCTGTCCAGTCGGTTCTGACCTATAACAACCCTGTATAAGGTTTCCGGGGAGTGGTTGGTGAGCTTGAATCAGTGACTTTGTAGTTCAAACCAGCTTTGCAGTCTGGCTCATTAACCCATAGCGTCACACCAGGACTCCGTCTATATTTGTGGGTACATTTGCAGCACTAATAAATACATATATAGAACTATTCTCTGTCAAAGCTATTCATGAGTATACTTCCATTTACCTTTCTACACCTGTTCAGCATGTGTGTATCTGTAGATTGTTAGTACTGTTAAACTGTTACTATAGGAGTATGTATATAATAGTATTTACCTTTGTTGCCTTTAACTATTATGCTCTTTTCAGTGTCTTCCCTTGCCTTAATTGTTTTGCTTTGACCCCCACCCACCCCTTTTTTTTATTTCAGAAGAACACAGCCCAACACATAAGCAGTCAGAATTAATTTCTAAATGATTCTTAATTGTTTTCTGATCTTCTCTAGATCAGGTATCATCAGTCAGAAGGGAGACATACAGTAGAGGGTGCTGGGATTGTATAGCTGCAGGAACATTTAACAAAGCCCAGCATTTTACTGGTCTGGGCATTACAGTTCTTAAGAGAGGCAAGGGTTAACAAAGAAAAGTTAAAGTGTGTTCAGGACTGTCTGCTTTAATAAGTTGTTGTTGTCGTTAGGTGCCATTGAGTTGGTTTCTACTAATAGTGACCTTATGCACAACAGAATGAAACTCTACCAAGTCCTGTGCCATCTTCATAATCTTTGTTAAGCTTCAGCCCATTGCTGCTGCCACTATGCCAATCCACCATGTTGAAAGTCGTCTTCTTTTTCACTTACCTTCTGGTTTACCAAGTGTGCTATCCATCTCCAGGGACTGGTCCCTCCTGATGATAATATGTCTGAAGGTAAGGAAGTGAAAATGTATTAGAAATATTTCCATTACACTACTAAAACATGTTTTGATGCTTGAAGAAGCACCAAGCTCTTCAAAATGAAGGGAATGGGATTCCCAGATTCTTTCTAGTTCTAGAATTTCTCGTTGCTTTTTAGAAAATTTACATATGGTATGTTTTATTACTTTTAATTTGTACTTTTTCTATTTTATTCTTATGAAATAGCTTAAAGTTATACTTTAGCTCTATTTTTTTCTAAAATAATATTTTATTATCTTTTCAGTGAAGGTGCACACAGCAGTTTAAGTTCCCATTTAATAATTTCTATACAGATTATTCAAGGACAGTTACATTCATCACAGTTGTTTTTTTTTCCTTTCTGACTATTCTGCTTCATTAATTTGATATATAAAAGTGGAATTTGCATTATAGATACTTATATATTGTTTTCAATATTTCTATAAAAATATTAAAATTTTGATAATTCCAGCATGGTATACTTTGGTTTTTCTCCATATGGACTATTGCAGAATGTTAAATTATTTCATTATCTTTGACTAAAGCTTTTAAGCTTTCACTTAGTAGATTTCCCATAGAAATATGTTGATGTGAAATCCAGCAAGATTTAGGGACCAGATTCTGACTTTTTAATGATCAGATAGAAATTCAAAGTATATTCAGAATGTAACTGTTCAGCATTCTCACTACTACCACTTTGGTCCTAGTTTTCATCACATCTCATTTGGGTTGTTGCAGTAGCTTCGTAGGTGGCTCTCTAAGATAGTCCTTCTGCCCCTGCTCAATGGCACTTAACAACAACAACGTTGTATATTGTTTCATTGCCATGGTTACAATACCCTCCATGCATCATCAACCAACCAAAGGGTATACCCTGCAAGCCTGCCCTCCGGTTGTCAGCACACAGTCCCTCTCCTTCTCTGGGTTTAGAGTCCCCAGCCACTCCATTTTTCCACATGATCATCTCTGCCTCCATCTCTGGTGTCACTGCTTCTCTGGGTAGGGTCTCACACTCCGCTCTTTTCCCTTGATGGTTCCAGGGACCCCCACTCCTGAATTGCAAAGTCAGTCACTCCCCTCCTTTTGCCACAAAACATCCACCTTTACATTTCCAACCCTCACAGTTAGCCCTGATAATAATTATTCACCATTGTACCACAAGGGACCTATCCCCATCTCCTTTTATTAGCCCTGCCCAGACAGATTGGATACTACTCAGTGGAGATTCTACCTTCCTCCGTGCCCTCTGGATCTTGGCTCCCTCTTGAAAGCTTGTAAGCCAGTCACTTCTTGCCTTTGTAGTTCCCCCATCTTGGGTAGCCAATGTCCAAGTTGCCCATCCCTGTCTACTCTGTGTATGGAGGAGGTGGGAGTCCTCCTTCATTTTTAAACTAAGCACACTCATGAAAACTTGTAAGCCAGCCACTTCATGCCTTTATAGCCCCCAATTTGATAGGCAGTGTCTAAATTTCTTGTCCCTGGTGTGGTGCTGAGGGATTAGCACTGGATTGCAAACCACAAAGTCAGCAGTTCAACCCCACCAACAGCTTGGAAACCCTATAGAGGGTTGCTATGAGTCGGAACCGACTTGGCAGTACTTTATAACAATAACAACCCTGTACATTGAGGAACGAAGGTTGTTCCTTGATATGAAGAATCCTTCCATTCCAGTTGGAATTTTGAGTCACTGCATTCATAACTCATCATAGTGTAGCCCTGTAGCCCTTTTCACTTGTTCACAGCATCAAGCAAGCATCTTTGTTTTCCTTAGTTCGAGTCCTGGTCAAATAGCCATCCAAGCTAGGTCAAATGGGTACTAGCTGCAAGTTTGGGAATTCACACATGCCCCCTGCAGTTCAGACCAGCTGACCACTTCATTCTCAGCCCTAGTCCCTGGGGGCTCATAGTCCGCTCTTAACACAGAGAGTTCCTGTTGACAAGTAAATTAGCTGATGTCTCTTCTCTGCTCATAATCTACCACTGAACCTGAAGATTTTCTTGTAGTCCACAGGGTTCTTATAGCATGGCCTCCTGCCTTTCTAGCCACTGAGGGCTTTCTTCTCCCCTGAACTAGAGATTCCTTCCTTAGTGCCTTTGCACATGCTGTCCCTGCTGTCTGAAATGTTCTTCTGTATACATGTGCATGACTAGCTTCCTCATTTCCATGGGATCTTTTCCCAAAACTCACTTTGTTGACCTATGTATGTAAACTTTAACTGCCCTCCTATGTTATGTAGACTGCTTTGGTTTTCTTCCCTCCTTATCACTTATTGCTAGCACATGATGTATTTGACTCATTTGTCACTCTCCTTCACTCGAATTTAAGTTCCTAGTGGTTGGTCAGGGGCTTTTAACCTGTGTTTTTTTTTGTTGTTGTTTTTGTTGTTTTTTTACTACTATATCCCCACCACTGAGTACAAGTTTCGGGCCTAATAAGAGGTGTTGAATTGAAATTGGTTGACGAATGAATGAATATTTCATAGCATCACCCCCACTCCACGCCCATGGATTTTATTAATTCTGGCTGTTCATCAGTGTCTAGTCAGAAAACCATGTCAGGTGTTAGAATAAAATGGGATATAATTCTAGGAATTGGTTGCAGAAGGAAGGGTTAGAGGAGCAAACTGTGGTGTTATCCAGAGCCTGCAAATCTCCATTTTCCTCTTATGCTGCTGGAGTTCTCTGTCCCTGTACTGCCACAGTCTTTTTCAGAACCTAATAGGAGTTCAGCTGACAAAGGGACTTGTGACATGTTTATTTTAGGCCTGGTGATTTGGGGAAAGTCTAAAAGGCTAAATGTGGGGCTGAGTACCAGTAATGTACTCTGCATCACCAAAACTAAGCTATGTGTGTGTCATAGTAGAACCGTGCCTTGTAAGTAAATCTTCAGGCCTTTCTTCCCAGAAGAGTCTAAGTAGATTCAAACTGCCAATTTCTTAGTAGCTTAACCATTTGTGCTACGAGCACAGATAGTGTTTATTTAGGTGTGGAGATAACAGGGCAAATGATATTAAACATTTGGGACTATGACACTAAATAATAGCACAGGATCAGATCTGAGATCATGAATGAAACAAAAGGAATGTAAGCATTCAATCCTTACTTAGCTTAGTCATATCCAGTACTGAGCCACAAAACTGAACTCAGACTCTGGAAAAGGAACATGACAGTAAACACTTCTTCACTGTGGCTATGATTATGGTGTGATTTAAGGGCTTATCTCTCTGAGCTCAGCAAATCTGTTTTTAGGTCCAATCTCTGTCACCTAAAGGATTTTATTTGGCCTCTTATGATCTAATGGCAGAGCCCACTGTCATTGACAGGTGTGAGATCGTTTATATTTATGATGCCTCCAATTATATGCTCTTCTCTTTGCTTCTCTTCTCCCTTTCTTTTTTCATTATATAGACAAGGTAAACAAAACCTGAATATATTTGCAGATTGCTAACTATATTCATGCCCAGGACTCTTCATGGTTTGTGACATGTATCTATCATTGATAAGCTTATTTTAAATAATTGTTATTGTTGTTGAGAATATACATAGCAGTACATACCAGGAGTCCTGGTGTGATCCTGTGGACTAATGTGTCAGACTGCAGAGTCATTTGAATTGCAAAATTGGTGGTTCAAGCTCACCAGCTGCTCCTTGGAAACCATTATACAGGGCCGCTATGGGTTGGAATCAACTCGACGGCACTTAACAACAACAACATGTAAGCTTACTTCTGATTAGAGATGGTAATATTTTTGTTCTTTTTACTCTCAAGACTCAGTTGCTGTTGATTTGATTTTGACTCATAGCCACCCTGTAGAACAGAGTAGAACTGCTCCATAGAATTTCCAAAATTAGAAATCTTTATGGGAGCAGACAGTCTCATCTTTCTACTGAGAAGCGGCTGGTGGGTTTGAACTGCCAACCTTACAGTTAGCATCCCAGTGCTTACCTTATGGCACCATGAAGGAGAAACCAGTAGAAATGACAGGGATTAGTACCTTTGTGCCCCTTATCCTTTGCCCCTTTTCATACTTCTCTAGGCCCCTGTCCTTACTTCCCTAGGCCCCAGTTAAGACTGGTCCAGGGATTCAGGTTCAGTGTAATTCCTGGATGTGAGTGGAGTGTGTCATTGATGGACTAGGAAAACACCTGCACACCCACCACCCCCATGTCCATAACAGAAAGAAAGCTGTGCTAGTAATTACATTTAAAAATTTAGAATTTTACTGTAACGTGTGAAATTCAAATCCTTTTTTTCTTTTAGAAATTGAAGTAGATTTTTGTGGTTTTGATGATTGATCAGTGTATGTTCAAGTATTAACTCATTTCATTAATCAAGTTAATTTGCATTTCTGAAATGTGAATTATTTGTACTTAAGGATGATCCTTGTGTTACTTGTAAACATACATAAAATGAATCACACCCTATTTTGGATCTAGCTCATGTTACAAAGTGTGGTGGATTCATTTGTAAAAATGTAATTGATTTGTTAACATCTTGGCTTGCTATATTTACTCTCCTTAATGGTTCAAGCTCACCAGCTGCTCCTTGGAAACTCTATACAGGGTGGCCATGGGTTGGAATAGACTCGATGGCACTTAACAACAACAAAATGATGCTTTAAGGTTAGTACTGGACTGCTAACTGTAAGGTCGACGGATCTACTCAATGGTGCTTAATATCAACCTCTCCTCAGAAACCCTATTCAGGCTATGAGTCAGAACCAACTCAATAGCACTTAAGAATAACAATTTCCTGGTAGATTTAGAAATTATTTTCTTCAACTGAATGAATGAAACTGAAAATAGACTATTGTTTTTCTTTTCTCACAGACTAAGGTATTTGTATAGCAAAAAAACCACCCCCAAACCCAGACTCTTAACAATTGCTGAGCAATTTCGATTCTCCGGTTGTGTCGCCTAGAGGATTAAGTTTTTGCCTTTTCACCAGTGATAGCTGAAGCAATTTATGTAATGGTGTGAGAAGTTCTGGAATCCATTGGGGAGTTCTTGAAAAGAAGGACTTTACTGGGGGATGCTGGTCTGATGTATGTGCGGTTTAGTCTTTTGGAAGTTCATTTCTGGATTTGAAGCACCGCTTTTGAGAGACAGGTTTCCTAATAAGAATTCTAGGGAAAAACTGTTTTGTTTGAATTTAAGCAAACAAGATTTTTTCCTCATTCATGTTTCCATTCCTTTCCTCTTTTAAAGGATTTTGTGTGGTGCTGTAGGAGAAGCACTTGACATCAAGGTCAATTAGAACTTTAAGGTTAGTGGTTCAAACTCATCAGCTGCCCCTTTTAAGCCCTGTACAGGGTCGTTGTGAGTCGACACTGACTTAGTGGCACTTAACAATAACAACAACAATTCGTTTCTTGAAGTTGCTGTCTTTATATCATGGTTATTGGAGGCTCCCGTAGAAAGGAGCTGGGATGCTGCTGCTGATGGAAGACAGATCTTAGAGAGGTGAGAGGACTGCCCCACTCCTTCTTGGGTCCTGGGACACACCCAAGAAGGAGTTGATATTTTTATGAAGATACTGTTAGGAATTGTTACGTATTTGTTTAGATGAAATCTGCAAGTGACAATAGAATATGCTTAACCCAGGGATATGTTTGTGACCCAGAGATACTTCTTCTCTTTTGATTTCTTAGAGGCATTTATTTTTATTTATTTAACTTTTTATTATGGAAAATTTCACACCTACGTAAAAACAGAGATAACGATATAATGAGCTGCATTTACCCATCACCCATCTGTAACATTTTGCTACTATAGAGGCAGTTTGCTCATGAATTTCAGCATAAAACACTTGCATTTTATATTATTTCTCCTTCCCCTTGGCATTATATTTTAAGCAAACTTGTTTTCTTCTAATTTGCATTGACAAATTTAGTTTTGCACTAGGCACTCCCAAGGCTAATTGTATAAAAGTGTAACTGACTTTGATCTCAATTGAAATACAATGAAGGTAAAATAAACAGATTGCTGCTAGATCTGTATTTTATGAATACAACATAAACCAGATGTAAGCTTATATTACAAGAAGATAGGGAGATACTACCCCAGTAAGAAAATTAATAAAATATAGTAAAAGTGATAGGTCAAGGCAAGAAATCTGAGCGGTATGTTAGAAAATAAGGTGGGGACAAGAAGAGCTGGATAATTAGGAAAATCTTTCTGTGCTGGTGACTTTTAAACTAAGATGTGCAGTGTGAAAAGCCAACGTTGAAGAATACTCTGGGCAGAGGAGATAGCACATAGAAAAGCTCTGAGGTGTGAAAGAGTCTCTGGTAAATTAGGAACCAATCAAAATTGTTGCCATGTTTGAGCCCATTGATGCTGCCACTTTGCAAGTCCTTCTCTCCTGGGGGTCTTCAATTGTGAGATTGGCCCTGGATTGGGCAATGTTTCGTTCTGTTGTGCATAGGGTCACTATTAGTCGGTATCAACTTGATGGCACCTAATAACAACATCAAAGGCATATATATGACTGGAAAGAAAATGGAGTGGTTTATAGGGGCCAGATCACTCAGGGCCTTGTAGGTCCTGGTGTGGAGATAGTCGTTGTTGTTGTTAAGTGCTCTTGAGTGGGTTCTGACTCATAGTGATTCTGTATAGGGTTTCTGATGAGTGGCTGGTGGGTTTGAACCACTGACTTTGGAGTTTATTATTTAGAAAGCTACTGAAAGACTTGAAGTAGGATTGTGACATGATCTGCTTTACCTTTAAAAAGATGTCTGTCCGCTGTGTGGAGTATGAACTTCTAAGTGTTGAAGGGGAGAAAAGTTCGGCAGCCTCTACAATATTCCAGGTGGCTTGGACTAGGTGGTGAAAATGGAGAGAAGTGATTTATTTCAAGATGATGGCAGTAGACTCATTAGGAATTAAGGGATTGTGTGTTAAGAGTGGTACTGTAGGATAAGCACTGTACTATTAGCTTCAGTTTGGCATTTTAAACCCACCAGCCGCTCCTTGGAAACCCTATAGAGGTTCGCTGTAAGTCAGAACAAACTCAACTATATTGAACAGCAACAACATATCCAGAGTGAAGGTGAAGGATGATGGATTCTAAGTTTTTGGACTGCGAGTTATCCTGGGAAGAGTTGGGATTAGAAGCAAAATTAGAATTTGGTTTTGGTTGTCTATTCACTATTCAAATGGAGATTCCAAATGAGTAACTGTATATGTGTACCTGGACCTCAGGAGTGAGCCCTTATAATATCCATAGTCTTGAGTTTACAGTGACATCACATAGGAAGAGACTGTCATGTCTGAATGGCAAGTAAAATACCAAGCCCTGAGGAATTTCACCATTTACATTTTGGGTAATGCCAGAGGAGTCTGCAAAGGAAACTTAGAAGAAATTGGCTAATGGAGACGGAAACAGAAAAGCAGGAAAGTTATATGACAGTGACTAAGAAAAAAAAATGTTTCAGGGCAAGGGGCAGTTTGCTGTGTACTATGCTATGTAGAGTGGGGGGCGTGACATATAAGATAAGAAGAGGAGACCATTGGACTTGGTGATATGAAGGTCTTTGGTGACCAAGGCAAGAGCAGAGTTAGTGAAAGCCAGATGGAAGAGAAAATGAGGAAATGGCATAGGTAGAGAAGATTCTGACACATCTTACTGTGAAAGGAAAGCTGAGAAAAGAAGTTCTCGGAGTGCATGAGTGGTGTCCAGAGAGGTTTTTGTTTGTTTTAAAAGATTTCATTGTGGTTTAAGTTGAAAGTTGTTGTTGTTGTTGTTAAGTGCCATCGAGTTGGTTCCGACTCAGTAGTGACTCTGTATAGTGTTTCTGAGGAGTGGCTGGTGGGCTTGAACAACCTTAATAGGGTTTCTGAGGAGTGGTTAGTGGGTTTGAACCACTGACCTTGTGGTTCAAACTGACCTTGTAGTGTAGTGCATTAACCCACAGCGCCACACCAAGTGAAAGTTTAGAGAGTTAATTTTTTCCATTTAGCAAATTATATGCAGATTGTTCTAAGACATTAATAGCAATTCCCACAATGTGCTGGCACTCTCTTATCCCTTCTTGCCTTCTTAGTTTTGATTTTGGGTAAATGCTGCCCTTTGGACTCATATAGTGGATTGTTCTCAGGAGTATATTCCTCCTGAGTGCTAATGGTTGCTTTATGTTCCTTATCTGTTATGTTGCTGAAAGGTGGTCTCTAGGATCACTTGTAAGTTACAAGGGTGTCTAAGGCCCCGTGTCTCCGGGGTTCCTCTAGTCTCGATCAGATCTGGTATCTCTAAGTCTGGTCCTTCTTATGAATTTAAGTTTTGTTTGTTTTAAACAATAAACTTTTAAAAATAACAAGATGTTTAAGTTGAAGGGAAAACTATCTAGGATTCATTTCTTTTAGAATCTATTTAAGGCATATTGCCCCACATATAACAGCTACATACAAAAAATTTATAAAATTGCCCTTTGCTTTACAGTGATAAATGAAAAATGTAAAAATTCTCCTATTTAACAAGGCATGCAAGGAATCTTTATACTGTAGTTTTTTGTTAAACACTGAGAGCAAATTAACTTACTGGAATGTAAAGATAAAAAGCTGAAAGAACATGCCACTGATGGAGAAAGGGGAGATTTTCACAGAACCAGTATTTTCCCCCATCCCGTCGTCACCTGATGTCCATCAAAGCATACCATTGGCCATTTTAGTATAAAAGAAACAACGAAAAAACCCCAAAACAAAAAATGCAGTATGCATGTGTACGCGTACCAGTTACTTTATGTGCAATAAAGGAACGGGGAAGGGAAAAGGGAAATGAAAGAATAGAATAAACTACTGCAGTAGTCATTTTTGTATTGTCTTTAGTGAAACTTTACTTGCATGGGATAGCAGTGATACTCTCCAATGATTTTTGCATTCTATTGGGTCACCTCTCTTTGGATGGGCACAAATACTGATGGATCTCTTCCAGTCAGTTGGTCAAGTAGTTGTCTTCCAAATTTCTTGGAATAGATGATGATTGTCTCCTGTGCTGCATCAGTTTGTTGAAAGATTTTAATTTGTATTCCATCAATTCCTGGTGCCTTGTTTTTTTTTTTTTTACCAATACCTTCATTGCACCTTGGACTTCTTCCTTTTGGATCATTGCCTCTTGAACATATGCTACCTCATTTGAACCATGTCTTTTTGTCACAGTGACTCTGTGTATTCCTTCCATCTTCTTTTTTTTTTTTTAAAGCTTTTAATGCGAATTGAGTGATAGTTTACATGGGAGAACATTGGTTTTGCACTCATCCTATTGTATTTTATTTCATTGCAGTAATTATAATCCTCTCTGTGCATCATCATTTAATAGTATTTGCTTCTAGTCACGCTGTTTTGTTTTTTTTTGATGTACACAAAAATACTTAGGAATATATAATCATTTAAACAACCAAAGGGCACATTCTTCAAGTCAGACTCCAGGCTTCCAGCACACATCCTGTCTTTTTCCATAAGTCTAGAGTCCTCAGCAGCTCTGTTGCTCCATGCTATCACCTCTGCCTCCATCTCTGGTGTCACTGCTTCTCTGATTAGGGTCCCACATTCCCCACTAATGCTCTTTCCTCCTGATGGTCCTAGGGTCCTCTGTTCCTGAAATGTAAGATTAACTACTCCCCCCTCTATGGTACACAATTTCTACCATTAGAGTTGTGACAATTGCAATGAGTCATGATAACAGTTACTATTGAATCAAAAGAATCCTATCCCCATCCCCTTTCACCGGACCCATCTAGACAAGATGAAAACTATTCAGTGGGGATTCTACCTGCACCTGCACACTCTGAAACTAAACTCCCTCTTGAAAACTTATAAGCCAGCAACTTCGTGCTTTTATTAGCTCCCCCATTTTAGGTGGCCAGTGTCTAATTTGCCTGTCCCTATCAACCCTGTATACTGAGTGGGGAAAGGCTTGATGCTTGACGTGAAGACTCTTTTTTTCTTGGTTGGTATTTTGAGCTACTACATCCATAAGTATGGAGTCCTGGTGTGGCACTGTGGGCTAATGCGTCAGACTGCAAAGTCACTTGAACTGCTGGTTCAAGCTCACCAGCTGTTCCTTGGAAACCCTATACAGGGTCGGTCGCTATGGGTGGGAATCGACTCAACGGCCCTTAACAACAACATCCATAAGTATAACCCAAGTTCATCAAATTGTAGCAAGTTACATTTGCTTCCTTTATCACCATCTTTTTTTGTGTGTGTGATGCCAGAAGAACAGTTTGTTCTGATGGTGAATCAGGCATCTGGAAAGCTGATACTTGAAGGATGTGGCCAGCAGGCTGTCCCCGTGGCCAGGGCTGGCGTGAGAGGAGCCCACAGAGATGGCATTCCCTACTGACCATATAAAGGTGACGGTATCACCATCTTCTTTTTTTTTTTTCTTCCTTAAATGTTTTATTGTGAATTATGTGATAGTTTACATGGGAGAACATTAGTTGTACATTCTATTGTATGTCATCTCATTGCCATGGTTACAATACCCTCCATGCATCATCAACCAACCAAAGGGTATACCCTGCAAGCCTGCCCCCCACACCCCCCAGGTCTTCAGCACACAGTCCCTCTCCCTCTCTGGATCTAAAGTCCCCAGCTGTACCATCGCTCCAAGTCATCATCTCTGCCTCCATCTAAGGCATCATTGCTTCTTTGTGTAGGGTCCCGCTCTCCGCTCTTCTCCATTGATGGTCCTAGGAACCTCCGCTTCTAGACTGGAAAGTTAATCACTCCCCTCCTTGCTGTAAAATGTCTACCTTTACATTTCCAACCCTCACAATTAGTCCTGATAACAATTATTCACTATTGTATCACAAGAGACACGTCTGCATTTCATTTCATCAGCCCCACTTAGATCACCATCTTCTTTTGATGCTTCTGCATTGTTCAATATTTTGCCTATAGAATCCTTCAGTGCTGCAAATTGAGGCTTGATTTTTTTCCTTCATTTTCCTCAGCTTGAGAAAGGCTGAGTGTGTTCTTTTGGTTTTCAAATTCCAGGTCTTTGCACATTTCATGATAATATTTAACTTTGTCTTCACAAGCTGACCTTTGAAATCTTCTGTGTAGTTCTTGCACCTCCTCACTTCTTTCATTTGCTTTAGCATTTCTGTGCTGCAGAGCAAGATTCATAGTCTTGTCTGACATCCATTTTAGTCTTTTCTTTCTTTCTTGTCTTCCGCACAAGACCTTTTTAAAGTGTTCAAGAACAAAGATGTCAGCTTGAGGACTAAGGTGCACCTGACACAAGCCATAGGATTTTCAGTAACCTCATATGCAAGTGAAAGTTGGATGGTGAATAAGGAAGGCTATAGAAGAGTTGATGCCTTTGAGGTATGGTGTTGGAAGTACCATCGACTGAGAAAAGAACAAACAGATCTGTGTTAGAAGTACAGCCAGAGTGCTCCTTGGAAGCCAGAATGGCCAGACTTTCTCTCTCTTACTTTGGACATATTTTCAGGAAGGATATCATGTTTGGTAGAGTAGAGGGTCAGAGGAAAAGAGGAAGACCCCCATTGAGATGGATTGGCCCCGTAGCAACAGCAGTAGGCTCAGGCATATCAACGATTGTGAGGTTGGCTGGCTCAGGACGGGGTAGTATTTTGTTCTGTTGTGTATAGGCTTGCTCTGAGTCGGTACTGACTTGATGGCGCCTGACTACAATAACAACATATGGTAGTAATCAGGATGTGGCAGAATAAATTGTAGTTTTCTAATGGAGTCCTGGTGTGGCACTGTGGGTTAATGTGCTGGACAGCAAAGTTTGTTTGCACTTCAAGGTTGGTGGTTCAGGCTCACCACCCGCTCCTTGGAAACCCTGTCCAGGCTCGCTATGGATAAGAACTGACTCAGCAGCACTTACCAACACCACCACCACCAACAACAACTGAGAATGTATTCTTCTTGGTCAGTAGAAACAGTTCTGGAGTAAAGTAGCAGGCTCCCGTTGAGAAAACACCTCCTGTCTGCTGCTGCAACACATCAGTTGTATCTTTATCCTCTGTTTCCAATTATGCAGGTGTGTCTCTTTCATTGATAGGCTACCCATCAAATTGTAATCTGATCTGCTTCATTGACTAACCCTGTCATTCACAATAGGCTTTCATTAGTTTATTAAGAGGGGTATGGCTTTTAATATTAAACTGTACCACAGAACCTTCCTGCCCCACCACCTTCAAATGAGTATGATCATTGTTCTCAGTCTTGACTCCTTCCTTGAATTTCTTGTTGGCCATGACAAGCACTGGAGTCTCCTCTGCTGCCACTTCACAAAAGATGTACCAGGTCTGTACCGAACAAGCACACAAGCAGTACCAGCAACGCTGTTGTACTTTTTGTTCCCACTCTATCTAGTGTCATCTATTGTGATTCCAGTCAGAGTGGTTGTTGATGCTAGGTGGGCATTACCTAGTTCTCTGGTTAGTGCTCTTGTCTGTTTCCCTGAGTCTTTGGTTTTCTTCAACTCTTTTATTGCTCTGGATGGAAAGAGACCAATAGTTGTAACTTAGATGGTTACGCACAGGATTTTAAGATCCCAGTCACTACTCACCAAAGTACAATATAGATAATGTCTTTACGGACTATATTATGCCAGTTGATCTCGATGTTCCCCGAGACTATGGTACCTAGCCCCCAAGCCCAGTATCTTAGTTCCAGAAACTGTGCCCCTTGTGTGCTTTCTTGTATACATGAATCTATTTGCAGCATGTACAAATGTATACGTAGGAATATCTGCTGCCAACACTCTATATGGGTGTACTCCCATAAGTCTTCTCATCCCTGTTCAGCTTATATAATTATCTATGTATAAAGTCATACATTGTTGTTTGTTATTACTGTTGTTGCAGGATTGTACATGTAATTTACCACTGTTGCCTTTTACTCTTATGCACCTTTTTCAGTGTCTTCCTTTGGCTTGGTTATATGGTGCTCCCCCATAATGCATATTATCTTTCCCTTTAGCAAAGTTAGTACAAGTTTACTATCTAGTTAGTGATTTTTTTCTCTCATCCTTGGTAACCGTTAAAGAACATTTCTTTTTGTATGTAATCCTCTTACTGTCTTTTTATAATAGTGGGCTCATACAATATTTGCCCTTTGTGATTCATTTATTTCACTCAACATAATGTTCTCTGAGTTCATCCATGTTGTGAAATGTTTTATGGATTTATTAATGTTATATAGTATTTCATCGTGTATATGTACCATAATTTGTTTGTTCATTTATTTATTGATAGACATGTAGTTTGTATCCATCTTTTTGCTATTATGAATAATGCTGCAATAAACATGGGTGTGTATATGTCCATTCGTGTCACTGCTTTTATTTCTCTAGGATATATATCTAGGAGTGAGATTGCTGGATCATGGGGTATTTGTTTCTAGTGTTCTGAGGAAGATTTTTCCATAGTGGTCGTACGATTTTACAATCCCACCAGCAGCATATGATTGTGCCAGCCTTCTCACAACCTCACCAGCATTTGTTGGTTTTTGGTTTTTTTTTGCTCAGTGCCAATATTGCAGGTATGAGATGGTATCTCATTATACTTTTGATTTGCATCTCTCTAATGGCTAATATTTGCCATGAGTTTATGACTATCTGAGTGTCTTCTCTGGTGAAGTGTCTGTTCATGTCTGTTTCCTATTATTATTATTTTTT
>NW_006408868.1:1878309-1911805 GCF_000296735.1 Chrysochloris asiatica | reverse complement strand
TGTTCTTCTTAAGCAGTGATTTGCTTATCCTGGGTCTCTTTTCCTTTCCATATAAAGTTTGTAATTGTTTTTTCCATCTCTTTGAAGAATGTCATTGGGATTGCATTATATGTGTAAATTGCTTTGGACAGTATTGACATTTTCACAATGTTAAGTCTTCCTATCCAGGAGCTTGGTATATTCTTCCAGTTTTGTAAGTCTCTTTTGGTTTCTTGTAGTAGTGTTTTGTAGTTTTCTTTGTACAGGTCCTTTGTTTCTCTGGTTCCTAAATATTTTGTCCTTTGGGTGCCTATTGTGTATGGTATTGCTTTCCTAATTTCTTTGTCAGCATTGTCATTATTAGTATAGAGAGAAGAATAGGTTTTAATCATACATAACTGACAATACATAGAGTACTACTTCAGATTAATCAATTCAAAAGATAGTCCAGATCTGAGACTTGAATGCATACTACCTCATAGCGGAAATGGATTTGTCAGTAAATAAGAAAAGGTTCTCATTCTCAGTTTGATTGTTGTTGTTAAGTGCCACATAGTCGGTTCCAACTGCAAGTAAGCCTGTGTAGGGTTTCTGAGTATGTAAATCTTTGCAGGAGCAGAAAGCTTCATCTATCTCTAGTGGAGAAGCTGATGGACTCGAAGTGCTGACCTTGTGGTTAGTGGTTTCATGATTATGCTAAAGAGCCACAGCACTTCCTCACTTTGGTTTCAACTGATAGCAACACTGTATAGGGTTTCTGAGGAGTGGCTGGTTGGTTTGAACTGCTGACCTTGTGGTTCCAACTTACCTTGTGATTCAGTGCTTATCCTACCTACAGTGCCACACCAGGACTTACTTTAATTGTTGCTGTTGTCAAGTGCCATCGAGTCACTTCCGACCCGTGATAACTCTGTATAGTGTTTCCAAGGAGCAACTGGTGAGCTTGAACCGCCAATCTTGTGGGTCAAGCCTATTTTGCAATCTAGTTCATTAACCCGCAGCGCCACATCAGGACTCCTTACTTTAATTAGGGAAGTGCAAATTAAAACACAGTGAGATGCCATTGTACAGGTTCCAGATTTGTAAAAATTAAGAAGGCCTGACTATAGGAAGTGTGTCTGTGGAATATCTCTGTGTTTTTTTTTTTTCACTGTTGGAGAGTAAATTGTTACAACCACTTTGGGAAAGTTTGACACTTGTCTGCTTTAAATGTCAGATACTTGCTTATCTTGACCTCAGCCTGTTGACCTAGCTCTCATCTGTGGCCTGAGGTGACCCCTGAAGACTGGCACTGCAACCATCAAGGCTGTGAATGTAAGCATTAGGAGGGTATGTACAGAGTACAGCTTCAGAGGGGGCCCCATGTGTGACAAAGCCCTGAGCTTTGTTCATACTTGGGAGTTCAGAGTGTGAGCCTCGTGTTCTAGATGTTAGGCTGTCCCACATGACCATCTTTTCTTTTACTGCTAAAAGTAGGATGTTAGAAAGATAGTATTCTAAATAATAATTTTAAAAAAGTGTGTTTTTTTAGTGAAATGTGTTTCCCCCGCTGCATATCATGCATTGTAGACAGAAAAATAAAAATAAAAAATTTGTAGCTTTATTTACTTTTAAAGGTCTTACCTGTTTATTACCAACCTCTTTAAATGCAGAAGTATAAAAATAAAGGAAGAAACCAGAAGTTGTCCAAAACAGGTTCAACTGATCCAATCGTGGCAAACCTGAACTTGCTCTGGTAGAGTGCTAGGACCTGGGTATAGTATTTTCTGTGTCATCACATGTGTGACTCCTTAGAGACCCCACTGGGTTCTTCTCCAGTGTCTTCTCCTGGAGTTGTATCGGATTTTATGACCAGTTTTCATTGGACTCCATTGGGGAATGGCACAATTCTACTTTTGTTTCTTGTCCAGGAATCTCTGGGTCCTGAAAGTCTTATGAGAAGACAGAGTGAAGATGGAATGTAGTGTAGCACTCACACAACAGTGAAGAAAGGAAGAGTTAGCTTTATTTTTTTTCCCAATTGTTTTTGTATTACCTCGTTGAAACTTTATTTACATACTATAAATTTCACCTACATAAAGCATACAGTTTAGGGTTTTTATTTAGTGTTTACAGAGTTGTGCAGCCATCACCATAAGGTAATTTTAGAACATTGTCATTACTCTAAACATCTTGACACCATTAGTGGTGGTGGCTGTGTGCCGTGGAGTCGGTTCCGACTCATAACGACCCTTCACAGGGTTCCCGAGGCTGTAAATCTTAACAGGAGCAGAAAGCCTCATCTTTCTCCCATGGAACAGCTGGTAGCTTTGAACTGCTGATCTTGTGGTTCACAGCTGGATTTGTAACCACTATGCTACGAGAGCTCCTTTATTAGTCACATCCTATTCTTCCTCTCTGTACTACCCCCGCCCCCTGCATCCACAATCTACTTTTTGTCTGTATTGATTTCATATAAATGGAAGTATATATTATGTGACCTGTTATATCTGCCTTTCACTCAGCAGGATATTTTCAAGGTCCAGGCATGTTGTAGCTAATATGTCAGTACTACTTCACTCTTATTTATGACTGAATAATGTTCCATTGTATGACTGTACTACATTTTATGTATCCGTTCATCAGTTGATGGATAATTTGGGGTCATTTCCACTTTTTGACTATTATAAATAATGCTGCTATGAACATTTATGTTTTTAAGTTTTTCTGTGGACATGTGTTTTTATTTTATTTCTCTTGGGAGTGAAATTACTGGGTTTTATGATGAAGTCTATGTTTAACATTTGAGGAACTGCCAAACTCTTCCACAGTGACTACACCGTTTTCTAGTCCCACCACCAGTGCCCTTGGATTCCGTTTTCTCCAAGTCTCAGCAAACACTTGCTAAGTCTTTCTCTCTTTTTTTTCTGGTAGGTGTGAAGTGGTGTAGCTCTGTGTCTCAGTGTCTTTATACTGCTCTAACCAAAAGTGGTTACTGTTAACAAACTAAGTTATTTCGGAGACTAGAAGTCTGAGTTTAGGACTCCAGCCCTGTGGGAAGACTTTTTCTGCTCTGGGGAAAAATTCTCATTTCAGCTTCTTTAGCCTTCTTCTCAGAGCTTGGAAATTTTGTGATGTGGTACGATTTTGTGATATGGAAGTAAGGAACGTTATAAAATTGCACAATTTGTCACGTAACTAGATGTATTGTTTCCCAGAGCTCTTACGGAGTCTTGGTGCGGTGTTGTAGGATAAGCACTGGACTGCTAAGCACAAGTTTGCTGGTTCAAAGCCACCAACCATTCCCTGGAATCTCAGAGTGTGAACCGACCCGATGGCACTTAACAAGAGTAGCAGAGCTCTTTACAAAGGAAGACATGCTGAACAGCTCCCAGTTTCCTTTAGTATTCATTGCCAACTCTGATTCTTTGGGTGGCGGTTCTAAAAACTTTCTAAGGAGTGGTTTGTCTTCTCTCCCGAATTGAGGCTTTGGGACATGCACTCTAAGAGGAAACATTAGAAGGTGAGGAAATCCATTTTGGAAAATGCCTTATTTGTGAAGATTTTGTTTTTGAAAGGCAGCATGGTATGGTGGAGAAAGAACTAAGCATTTGGATCTGGCTATCGCTTACTAGTTGTATAAACTTGGGCAAGTTAAGTAACTTCTTTAAGTCTCCTACCCCTGACCTTTAAACTAGGGAATACTTGAAATGGTAGAGGGAAGGGTAATGCAAAATGTCTTGTAGTGTCTGGCATAATGAGCTCTTCCTGTTCTACTGCTAAACAGATTTTAAAGAAAATGATCCTCTATATTAAACTGTGTTCTTTCTAGAACAAGTTAGAGCTGTTAACCAATTTAGTGTTACCTGATAGTACCAAAATTATAAAAACATTTTTACAAAATAATAACATAGTAATATACCTGGTTATGAATTTCTGGTGTGGTGCTGTAGGATACACATGAGACTGCTAACTGCAAGTTTGTTGGTACAAATTCACTAGCCGCTCCTTAGAAACTGGATTGATGGTACTTAACAACAACAACAACAACAACAACAACAATACTTAGTTATAATAATTTACTAGAATGTGAAAAAAATATGCAATTTAAAATTCATAGCTTTAAAAGTTACATATTTTTAAAATCAATTCTAGATTCTTCTGCTGTTTCAAGATATATATTAGTAAAATTAAGGAATTCCTCACATGAGATTTTTTTTAAAGTCAACATCATATCTTAAAATAAAAATGCATTTTTTTCAATAGTAATCTGTTAGAATGCTTCCAATAAATGACAGAGAGAAAAGATCATAAATTTAATGTTACATTTTTAATTCCTTTCATAAAAGTCACTTTTATGTCTAACTTAGAAATATGCTCTTTTTTATATAAGTTCATCTCTATAACAATTGAGATTTACATTCTTAATCAGACATGCCAGTTTTTAGTGAGTTGTTAAATACAATTATTGTTTATTGCATTGTGAAAATCCATATGGAACTTGTTGTCCAGGATGCTTTTGTTTAGTGGCAAAGCTCTTGCAAGGTCTTTACTATTATAAATTAATGAGACAGTTGTTGTTGTTAGGTGCTGTTGATTTAGTTCTGACTCATAGCGATCTTATGCAACAACAGAACGAAACACTGCCTGGTCCTGTGCCATCCTCACAATAGTTAAGCTTGAACCTGTTGCTACTGCCACTGTGCCAGTCCATCTCATTGGTGGTCTTCGTCTTTTTTGCTGACCCTCCATTTTACCTAGCTTGATGTCCTTCGCCAGGGACTGGTTTCTCCTGATAACATGTCCAAAGTATGAGAGATTCTAAGTCTTGCCATCCTTGCCTCTAAGGAGCATTCTGGTTGTACTTCCTTCAATATAGATTTGTTTGTTCTTCTAGCAATAGTGGTTGGTAAAGTGAATTTAGCAGAAAGCTTGCCTCGGGTCAGATTTGGACAAATCAGCTACACATACTACTGAGAGATGTGCTCAAGATACTATATTTTGCCCACCCTATGCTGCTTACAGAGTCCTGGTGTGGTGCTGTGGGTTAAAGTGCCAGACTGCAAAGCTGTTTGAACTGCAAGGTCGGTTCACCAGCTCCTCCTCGGAAACCCTTTATAGGGTCGCTATGGGTTGGAATCGACTCAACGGCACTTAACAACAGCAACAACAACAACAACATGCTACTTACGGTCCCCTTTGTAGTATTTTACCTATTCTTTAGGTGAAAGGATTGATGAATAAAATACCTCTGTCACTTTGAATACAGACTAATGCATAACTTGTGACTTAGCAAGTTTTATGAAGAGTTGGACTCTTTACATTTAAGTCATCATTGGAAGCAGATAAATAGTTTTCTAATGAAACAGTAGAATTTTTGCCAGTATTATACCCAGAAGCTTGAGGTTGTATGCTGTGATCAGTTCTGACTCATAGCAACTGTACAGGACAGAGTAGAATTTCCCTATAGGGTTTCCTAGACTGAAATCTTTTCTGGAGCAGAGCAGCTGATGGATTCAAACTGCCAGCCTTTCGATTAGCATATGAGTAATCAAACACTGCACCACCAGAGCTCATTAATCAAATGCTATGGAACTTCAATGAGAAAGACATGTTTTTAGTTGATTGTGAATGGTCTTTTGGGTATTTAATTTATAAAAACACTGTTCTGACTCATAGCAACCCTGTATAGGGTTTCCAAGAGCAGCTGGTGGATTTGAATTTCCAGTCTTCTGGTTAGCAGATTTAGGAAAGTGTTCTCGATTTAGGAAAGATAAGTGTGAAATATCAGTATTTTTTATTGCAAAAATATTTTCTTGTATTTTTGTGTTGGTCTCTTTAATGTTCCGTTTTGTAAGATGTTAATTTTTGCAGGTGGAATATACTCCTTTTGTTGTTGTTGTTGTTAAGTGCTGTAGAATTGGTTCCGACTCATAGTGACCCTATATAGGGTTCTGAGGAGTGGCTGGTGAGCTTGAACCTACTGACCTTGGGTTCATACTGACCTTGCAGTCTAGTGCATTAACCCACAGCGCCACATGAGAACTCTACTATTCTTGGTATGTTCATTTGTTTTATTTATAGTTGAACTCTGTTTGTTGGCCAAGGAATTGAGAAACTGCAAAAACTAAAGGCTGTCTGTCATTTTCCTTTAATTCTGTGCCTCAAAATAATATGATGAGTAGGCCCTTAACCTTCAACTTTTGGATTTTTCGGTCAGAGTGTTTCCCTAATGAGTGGAACAGAGGATTGTGAGAATGGCCATGGTCTCTTGTTCATTTGCTGCCCAGATAACGAAAGACATAGCTTCTCATTCATTCCATTCACTTTATATCCATCCACTCTCTCCTCAGCCACCCCACATCATAGTTCTGCTTCTACCACACAGTTGGAAGTCTCTCCACAGGTTACCCTCGATCTCTGCATTGGCAACTGCAGTCAGTGCTCATTCTCTTCTGGATTTCTTTTCATTGTTGGCTTTGTGAGAGGATACTTACTTGGTTTCTTATCTCTCAGTTTCTTCACTACTTAGTACACATAAAGTGACTCACATAGTGACTGGCATGTAGGTGCTTAGAAAGTGTTAGTTTCTTTCTTCCTCTTTGTGGCCTCCTTTGTTTTCCCTATTCTCTGCTCTTTTCTCCTTGGGTGTTTTTGTTAGTAACTAACTGCGCTGTGCTAGTTGACTCGTTAAACCCATAGCTAAACCTGTCTTAACCTTTGTCATCTGATAACATTGGTTTCTTCACTGAGATGGCCTAGGTGAATCCATGTAGGCCATGGAGTCGCAATGTGGACACTTTGCTCCCATCTTTCCAAACCCTGGCCCTCCCCCACCCAAACCTTTCACTACTCTCCCAGTATTATCAGTGGTGCCACCATTTATTTGGCCAAGAATTTAGAGTCACTTATGGTTTTTCTAAAGGAACCCTGGTGGCACAGTGGGTTAAACACTTGGCATCTAACCGCAGAGTTGGTACATTGAACCCATCAGCTGTTCCACAGGAGAAAGATGTGACAGTTGGCTTCAGTAAAGATTTAAAGCCTTGAAAACCCAATGGAGCGGATTTACTCTGTCCTATACAGTCTCTGTGAGTCAGAATTGACTTGCCGGCAGTGAGGGTATTTTGTTTTTTTCGATCATTTCCTAATTTGAAATGTCTCTTAGGTTCAATCTTTCCTCACTGTTCTGATGACTGCTACTCTGGATCAAGCCTGTAGACCTTCATTCCTGGGCTAGTCCAGCACCTTCCTGCTGGATTTGCCACCTGTCCTAACTGTCCATTAACTGCATAGATCAGGTGAAAGATAAACCTAAAAAATGTAGCACTTCTCAAGTCTTTCCTGTTTGGTGCCTTTTGTGTATTTTATAACTATTGCATTCTTCTCTCTGGCCTTGTCTTCCACATGATGGCACATTACCTGCAGTCAAACATTCCTGCTATCCGCAAGTTCCCTCCCTGTCAGAGGCACACACACACACACACACAGTGGATGCCACACTCTTGTTTCCCTTTGTACCTTTTTGCATGTGGCTTACCTTCTTGGGGATGTGCCTACACTTCCCTCTACTTTTCCAAGGTTCTATTCACCCTTCATGATGAAAGGTCATGCCTCACTTTTGCTGAATCTGTTTGTAACTATTTTTGCCCACACTTATCTCTCTCTTCTCAGCTCAGATCAGCTCATTTTCAATGCCTTGTATTTCAAAAATTCCCCTAGTGGTTCTGTCTCCTAACTGGAAAGTCAGGGCAAGACTGAACCTTGTACCATGCTTCCCCATCCCAAGGACAGTGGCGGGAACAAAGGCATCCTCAGTAGTAGGTGGAGGAGAGTTGCTAGAGGATGGTCAGGAAGCTTTGTAAATCTGCTGGTCACAAATTATGTTGGTAGATACTTGAAGACGGTTCTGAAGATGAGAATATAAAATAGATGTTTATAAGGTTATTCGACTTTTCCTGGGATAGTTTTATCTTTTATCTGGTGTCATTTAGTCAATATGTTATAATAAGTATTGTGGACTTAAAATTCAGTGGGGAAGCTTTGATCAAATTACCTTCGTCAAACACCTTGCTTTTTAAGTTTAAATTCTATATATAGAGAGATGCTCATTAGCTACTTTTAACTACTGTAGAACAAATACTGTGCTATAAATAAAATGTCATCACAGCCAGACGTACTATTTTGATTGTACAAATTAAGTGAATGTCATTTTACTTTGAATCATGACTCTACACTTACCCCCTTGTGTTTTCTTCCCACTTACACTGTGAAAGGAAAATCAAGAATTTTTGCTTTGTATAATTTCTACTATTTTTCATTTTCTCTTCAAACATCCTGCTTTGTAGAGGCTTCTGGACTGGAAAGCGTTCACCAGTCCCACAGGAGGGTAAATCTGGACCCATGAGCTACTTGCCCCTGGCTGAACAGCAGGCCCTCACTCTCCCTTTTGATACCTATGTTTCCCTTTGTCCTCCCCTATGCTAGTTTGTTCAGTGCTTCCAGTACCCCACATTTCATGCTGTAAGAGGAATAGAGAACAAGGATAGCTTTCTGAGTCCTCTGCCTTTACCCAGAGGAACTTTGATGGGAATGAGAAAATCTCCTCATTGTTTTGAGTCCTCCCGAAGGTTGCTTTTGTTTTTCTTGTCTAATACCTATGCCATTGGTTTTTGTGTTTTTTCTTAACCATTTTTACTAGTTTGAGGCAAATGGAGAAATGATTCATCTTTGTAGCTGCTACATAGTAGATCACAGAGTAGGAACCAAATAAATGAATGAATGATTCATGTGTTTAAATGCCAAATTTATTCAGGGATTATATTTGGTTTTCAGGTTTTGGAAGGGATTATATTATCAAGCAGGAATCTGGATATGGCGCTATAGGATAAACAGACTATAGCAAACAGAAATTTATTCTCTTACCGTTTAGGAGGCTAGAAGTTCAAATTCAGAGCACTGGCTCTGGACAAAGGTCCTTGTCTCCTTTTAGCCTCTGTAGGCCCAACTTTCTTTGGAGATCTCTATATGTCTTGGCGTTAGTCTTCCCCTGGATCCTAGGAGCTTTAAACAGTTCAGGGGACCCTAGGTCCTAAGGATACATTCCACTCCTGGTTCTTCTTTCTTAGTGATAGTAGGCCCCTCTTTCCTTGCTCACTCCTCTCTCCTTTTATGTTTGTAAGATATGAGATGTTGTAGGCTACAGCCCTGGGAAACTCCCTTACTGTGATGGGCCTAAGGGTATTGCAGCCCACCCTTAATCCTCTTACTGGTTTATCACATCAGATCACATCACTGGGAATCATTACATAACTACCACATTGCGTCATTACCTAACTGCCAAAGCACTGAAAATCATGGACCAGGCAAGTTGACATGTGTTTTGGGGGAACACAATTCAATTTATGACAATCATGTTTGGGAATAAATTCAGAGATCGCTTTAGTGGAAGACTGATGAACTTTGGAGTTAGAGAGATCTGCAGTCAGGAATACTGGTTCTTAATTTTTCATGAGCCTTGTTTTCCTCACTGTAAAGCCATGAATAATGCTTGCCTCAGAGTTCTGTGAGGATGAACTAAGTATGTTCTGGTGCTTGGAAAAAAATGTTGTTTTCTCTAGGATAGTGAAAGTTTCCCTTGGTTGTGTGCAATCCAATGTCATGCTGAGCTCTGCTGAGTTGGGTGACTTGATCAAGCCACTTTATCTTGTTGGCACTCAATTTTCTTTATCTGCAACGTGAAGGTGTTGGAGTGAAGGATCTTTAATATCCATCCAACTTGAAAAATTGTTTAATATTAGAAAGCAATGACTTACTGAAAAATAAATGGTATTGACTAGATGCAAGCTGTAAGTAAATTTCAAAGTGAGAGAAAGAGCTAGTTTTTGAATGCTCGTTATCTGGATGATTTTGTCAGATATGCCATTTTATTTCATCCTTTGTAAAAAACGTGTGTTGTCCTCACTGTATGCTATTGTTGTGTTGTCAAGTGCTGTCAAGTTGGTTCCGACTCATAGCAACTCTTTATAGGATTTCTGAGGAGCGGCTGGTGAACTTGAACCACTGACCTCGAAGTTCAAACTGACCTTGCAGTTGAGCGCATTCACCTGCAGTGCCACACCAGGGCTCACTACACAGATTAGGCTGTTTAGGTTCAGGAAAGTGAAAAGTCATTCTCAAGGTCATGAAATTTGTACTTCAGCTTGATGTAAAGGTTAATACGTTGTAAAACCCTTTTATTTATTTTTGTTTTTGTTACATTATTTCATATAGCTTCTTCATTGGGTGGGCAATTTATTGTCAAAGGTTCAGAAACGTATGTGTTTAAGGTTGTATCGACATTACTTTTATTTTGGAGAGATACCATTCATCTAGTAATTTATTTGTTTTGTTTTTTTCAGTTTTGAAATAGTCAAAACCAGAAAACTCTGTCAAAAAAATTTTTATGGCCAGTTTGAATTTTACCAGAATTCCAGTGTTGTTTTAATATTAGCAAATCAAGTCAGTGTCATTACATTAACAAAATAAAGGAGAAAAACCATGTTTATCTCCATGCTGTTGTTGATGTTAAGTGTCTTTGAGTTAGTTCTGACACAGTAAGCCTGTATAGGAGTGTCTGGTGGGTTTTAACTACTGACCTTGCCATTCAGTGCTTTATCCTACAGCGTCACACCAGAACTCCATAGATAGAAATCATTTGACGAAATTGAACAATCATTCACGATAAAAAGGTCTCAGAAAAATAGGAACAAATAGAAACTACCCTAACCTAACTGTTGGAGGCTGAATGCACTCTTGAAACTAATGCCCTGAGATAACATTTAAACTTCAAAAATATCACTTAAGTCTTTTAAAAATCCAACAATAGCTTAACTTAACTAGTAAACAATGTCTACTTTGAGCATTAGGATCTTTTAAGAATTATCTATATGGGAATAAATTGACAAAAGTAACTCAAAAAATTAGATAGAAACCTTATGGGGAGGCAGTGAATTTCTTTTGACAAAGGAGGAGCAACTCAGAAAAGGGGAGTGAGAATGGCTACACGTCTTGAAGAATGTAATCAGTGTCATTGAATGGTACATGTAGATATTGGCATCACTAGGAAGTACAAGGAGTGCAGACTGTACTAGGTGACAGACAGTCAGAAAGGATGACACCAAAATGACTTCTAAAAAGTTTTTGTGTAGTGTTTCAGCAGAAATTTATTATTTTTTATAAAAACATCCCTGTAGTTAGCTATAACAACAAAAACATTTTTTGTGTAAGATCAGCTTGCATGTACCATTATGTTTACAAGGCTAAACCTCTGTATGCGTATTTATTCTTTGAACCTTCTAAATGCACTTTGGTCAGCGCTGTTATTAGTCAGTTACAATGACAATTCAAATAATGGTTTCGTCTACACGAGATGTTATTTTTGTTGCTATCAGTGTTTTTATAGTTGCTAATTTTGTCAAATTTTGGTGTTTTAGTGGTACTATTGTGATAATTGGTGTTTGTGAACCTATATCAACAACATTTTTGAGAATGAAGTAGTAATTGAAGAAATAAACGAGGGGAAAAAAGTAGGTCCTTGCTCAGTTACTAGTAATATTGTACTTCACTATAGAGATACACAAAACAACTGTGTTGTTAGTATTTATGAAATATAAGAAATACTATATTTAATTATATATTTTATCTATCACATATTGTTCTATGACTAAAATTGATATTAAAGATTACTAAGGATTCTGTGTGGTCTGATATGGAAAGTAACTCATGGGATGGTGGAGAGACCATGAGGGACTGCACTGGATGACACCAATCCTAGTGGTACTAATTATATATTTTATCTATCACATATTGTTCTATGACTAAAATTGATATTAAAGATTACTAAGGATTCTGTGTGGTCTGGTATGGAAAGTAACTCATGGGATGGTGGAGAGACCATGAGGGACTGCACTGGATGACACCAATCCTAGTGGTACTACTACATGTAGAAACTGTTGAATCGGTCGGTATATGCTCTGCTGTGTATATTTTCAGCAACAATATCAGGTAGCATATAATTTCAGTCTGTCTAATTTCTGATGATATGGCTGCTTAAGGTGGTGTCTGCAGAGGTGTCCCCACTGAGTTACTCTTTTTCTTTTTGCAATGATTTTTTTTTAAATTCCATAGACTATAATCTGTACTTTTATCATTTATATTAATGCTTAATTTCTCTCACATTATGAATAGTGAGAGTCTCTTCTCTCTGACTTTTTTGCCTTTTGACATGTTCCCATCATTCTTGGAGCATTTCTTTGTTTCTGGCACATGTTCTAAGCCACTATTTCTCAACTTGGACACTCTCAGTACTCATATGCATGGTTATTTATTTTGGTATCCTTATCCTTTCCGTTGTGTAAGAAAATAGAACATTTTTGAGAAAATAATTACCAAATGTTAACCATTTTTGTGACTATTCTATTATACCACTTAGAGTGACTTTCTGATACTATTGTGAATGTGGCAGGCAACCTGATATTTCTTTTTGTATAATTTTCTTACCTAGGAGGAAAGTAGAGGTTATCTTGTTTGTTATGTGCCATTGAGTCAGTTCCAACTCATAGGACCATGTGTATAACAGAATGAACACTACCCAGTCCTGTGTTATCCTCACAATTGTTCCTTTGTGTCCATCCATCTTCTTGAGGGTCTTCCTTTTTTTTAACTGATCCTGTACTAGAAGAAGAAGGATGGTCTTCTGCAGGGACTGGGTCCCTCCTTAAAATATGTTCAAAGTGGGTGAGACAAATTCTCGCCGCCCCCATTTCTAAGGAGCATTATGGCTGTACCAGGACAAATTTGTTCATTTTTCTGGCAGTCCATGGTATATTTAATATTGTTCACTGTCACCGTAATTCAGTGGCATCAATTCTTCTGTGGTCTTCCTTATTCATTGCAATAAGAAATATGCATATGAAGCAATTGAAAATACCATGGTTTGGATCAGGCATTCCTTAGTCTTCTAACTGGTGTCTTTGCTTTTTGACACTTTAAAGAGGTCTTTGCCGTATATTTGCCCAATACAGTACATCGTTTGATTTTTTGATGGCTGCTTCCATGGCATTGATTGTGGATCCAAGTAAGATGAAATCTTTGACAGCTTCAGTCTTATCTCTGTGTATTGTGATGTTGCTTTTATTGGCCCAGTTGTGAGGATTTTGTTTTCTTTATATTGAGGTGTAAATCCACATTGAAGAGTATAGTCTTTTGATCATCAGACTTCTTGCCTTAGAAGTGCCACCAAACAAACAAACCCCAAACCAGTCACTGTGGAGTCAATTCCAACTCATGGTGCACCTATATGACAGAGTAGAACTTGCTCCACAGGCTTGTTAATGGTTATGACCTTTCAGAAGTAGATCTTCAGACCTTTCTTCTGCGGCATCTCTAGGTAGATTAAAACCACCAACCTTTAGGTTAGCATTTGAGCCCTTACCTGTGCCACCCAGGATGTGCTAAAAGGAGGTATTATAATTTCCAAAACATTTTCATTGTTGGAATAGCATTTAAAACAAAACAGAACTCAAAAGCACTTTTGTTTATAAAAGCATTTTATTATCATCAGAACATGTAAAGTAGAAGGGATATAAGAGTAAGCAAAACTCCACGTAGTCTCTGCTTACCCTCGTGAAACTTGCAATGTAGTGTTCTAGAGACAAACAGTTCTAGAGATAAAAAGAAACATGGAATGACAGCCAGCCATAAGGAATTTCCCTGTGTGCTGTGAAGGGGAAAGTCCCTCATGCAATGAGAACATAAGACAGGAAAGAACAACTGTGAACTTCTGTTCCAGTAACCAAAAGTGATCTAATAATTGGTGATACTGGTGCATTTGGTCTTCAGATCCCATGTTTTATCTAGAACTTCACAAGGTAGACTTGCAGTGGCCACTTTTCCTTAGTTCTCTAGCTTCAATACTCATTAAATACTAATTAAGAGAATAGATTGCTGAAGAAAACAATCATCAGGAATTGGAAATCTCTTTATTCCTGATGGAGTGAAGACCATATTATAGTCAGTATGTGTGCGAGTCCAGCTCTCGCAGGGCCGTGAGACTCGAGAGGAGACGCTGAGTGGCGAAAGTGAAAGTAATCAAGGTGTCTCTGCTTAGTTGGCTGATGGAGCTCACTCAGCCCTGGTTCAGCAAGTCTTTATTTATACTTAAAATTACACAATGCACAATGATTTGATACTTTGATATTTTCCCTTGAATTATTACACATTTTTAATCATATCATTCTTTCACCCTGTGATTATAAAACCTTACCAAAAGTATTTCTATAATGTCCCACCTGACCTTTCCAATATCGTGTTCATTTTCTGACCATTAAGTATTTTTCTTCTGACATCATCTCCTCTTCTATGTAAGTGATAGATTGTTTTGTCATATTCCTACTAAAAGATTAAGTTAAACCTTACACAAATCATTTCCACCTCCCAGACCCCTGATTACATTCTCTTACTAATATAAGTTTCAGTCGATTCAATCATCATTGCCTACACTGCCTTATTGTTTCTACTAGTTAATTATCAATCTTCTACATAAAGTACTACTATATTCTATATTAACAGCATTACTAACGTCTATTCTAACAGTGTTTCTATGTTTCTTTCTTTTGGGACCATGAGGCATGTTAAAGGGCCCAACCTGGTTAATTGCTACAGGAAAGGTAGATTATTAAATGTTGACCACTTTTATGTTCACCATTCTCGATCCAATTACGTAGGTTCCTGTATGTGGTAGTGGGGAGTTCGTGGGTTCTGGCCGGTAATTGACTTAGGTGGGGCCTATAGGGGTTGGTCAGCTTTATTTTAGTTTTTTATCTGCTTCTGTGATCTCATAAATACAGCTGCTTTGTACTCGGATTTTCTGTGAGAGGGATAGGTCATGCTGCCTTACTTTGTCTAAAATTCTCTTTGAATCTAATCCAGTGAAGCTGAAACAATTGTTGCAAGACTGGTTTTTCCTAAGTTCTACAGAACTCACAAGGAGCTCTGGTAGCATAGTGGTTATGAATTGGGCTGGGAATCGCAAGGTCAGCAGTTCGAAACTACTGCAGGAGAAAGATGAGGCTTTCCAAAGCTCCCGTAAAGATTTACAGTCTCAGAAACCCTCTACAGGGTCGCTATGAGTCGAAACCGACTCCACGGCACGTAACAACAACAACAGAACTCACAGTAAGAGCCATGAATGTTGCAGTACAGTATATCCCCACAAGTGGAATCAGAACCATCCCAAAGAAGAGAGATAAAGAGTGCTTTCCCAAACACCATCTGCTGTGCTGATGTTTTCTCCTTTGCTGGGACTGTGTCAAACAGCAACAGGGGTCAGCTCTCAGCAAGTATGTAGTTGGTGAGCATCATTGAGTTTTCAGAAAGAGCTCTGAAATATGAAATGTATTTATTTTGGGTATTATTTATGAGAATCACCTTTGATGCAAGTAAAATGTAGCAATTTTCTCCAACAAAGTGATGTTGTTGTTAATATTGTTACATGCTGTCTAATTGGTTCTGACTCACAGTGACCCTGCTTCAGGTTTTCAAGGCTGTAAATCTTTACAGAAGCAGAAAGCCTCATCTATCCTCCTGCAGAGCAGCTGGTGGGTTTGAACTGCTGACTTTGCAGTTTGCAGTTCAGTGCTTATCATGCAGAATATTGTTATGTCAGTTACCTTGCACCTTTTAAATTTGTGTTTAAAACAAAGAAGATGGTACTATCTCTGCATTATAGCTTTCTGAGAAGGTTGTTTTATCACGATAATTTTATTTGATGGTTTACTTTTTATTGCGACAATATTCACATATACACAGAAGCAGAGACACTATCCTATTACTCAGTTTCCACAATTATCAGCACTGATTAACTTGATTCAGCTATACTTTTCTCTGAATACACATGTACAACTTTGCCTTCCCTACTTGTATAGCAAAATTTGGGAATTTACAACACTTCATAAATACATAAATATTTATTTCTAAGGGGATGTCTTTTTAACCACAAATCATTTATCACATGTAAAAATTATATTATTATACTATGGGCTTCAAAAAGTTGGTGAAACATTCCATTTTACAATTTTTCCATTAACTTTTTTAAGCCCTTCATATAGCCAGTTGGTGTCATCATTATTATAAATTATCTTCCATGAGAAGATTATATTTTGATTTATGGTATCAGTTGTTTTTCAGAACCTATTGAAGTTTTTACTTTTGAAATTGAGATATAAAAAATGAATAGCCCTGTTTCTGAAATCATAATTTAAATACCATAATTTTGTGAAGTATTTTGGGGTAAGAAAAAAAGAAGAACCTAACAAACACAATAAAACACAACCCTCTGGAAACCTATATAAAAATAACAATCATGGTTAAATTTAACTTGAATCATTCATTTTCCCATTACTCTGTAAGTTAATGAATACCGCATGACGTATTCCTTGTTGGAAGAGAGGAGACTGCTTTGAAAATTCCTGATCCAGATTGAGCAAGCTGGTACTGACTAGGTGATGCCTTTGTGTGTTCTCGAGCTTGGATTATGGGTTTAGGCCCCGCAAGACAGGTATCTAGTTTATTCATTACAGTTCATTTTGGCAAGTGCTTAATGAGCACTTAGAAAACCAGTTGCCAAAAACTACAACACCTCTTTAAGAAAAAGACAAACAACCCAATTAAAAAAAATGGGCACAGGACATGAACAGACACTTCACCATAGAAGACATTCAAGCAGCCAACAAACATATGAAGAAATGTTCACAATCATTAGCTATTAGAGAGATGCAAATCAAAAGAATGATGAGATAACATCTCACACCAGCATTAATTGTAAAGTTAAAAAACCCCAGAAAATAACAAATAACTGGGAAGGATGTAGAAAACTAGGACCCTCCTACATTGCTGGTGGGATTATAAATGGTTCAACCATTGTGGAAAATTGTAGGCTGCTTCCTCAGAAAGTTGAAAATAGAAATACCATATGGCCCAGCAGTCCCTCTATTCGGTATATAACCACGAGACATAAGAACCAGGACATGAATACATGTGTGAAGCACTATTCACAATAGCAAAAAGTTGGAAACTGTCTAAATGCCTATCAATGGAAGAGTGGATAAATAAACTTTAGTACATATACACAATAGAATACTATGCGACCTTGAAGAATAATGATGAATCTGTGACATAACTCATAACGTGGATGAACCTGCCGGAAAAAGTTTTCATACTAAAAGAAGCATTCTTTAATCATTGACAGGAGTGGGAGAGAAGGGAGACTAATTCACTGGCTAGAGTTAACTCTAGTGACAGGGAGGGAGGGGGCAATATACTAGAAGAGGGGGAGGTTGGCAGAGAATGAAGATAGGTGAAGATGTAGGGTGGTATGCAAGGGCTAAAGGAGCTAGAGGTAAATAGTCATAGGCAACCTTAGAGCAGCAGTGTTCTGTGTGTAGATACATGGACAGAGACACAGGGTATGGGAGGAAGAGTAGGATATTTACATTTAGATATCCTACAAAGATATGAGTTTGAAAGGGGATATTTGTACATGGTAGCCCCCGAAAGGAAGCGGGACAATTGTTGCATGGAGGGAATTGCAACCATTAAGATGAAACTGTATGATTTCTTGAATGTAAAACTAATGATTTTGTCTGTAAACCTTCACTCAATTCACAATAAAAGTTTAAAGAAAAACAAAATCAATGCCATCAAGTCAACTCTGACTGTTGTTATCCCATATGTGTCAGAGTAGAATTGTGCTTCACATGGTTTCAATGACTGATGTTTTGGAAGCAGATCTCCAGGCCTTTCTTTTGAGGTTCCTCTAGGTGGATTTGAGCTTCACCTTTTTAGTTAGTGAGGATGTTAACTGCTTGCACTGCCCAGGGAATCCTCGTGGGCACTTACTCTATGTACTTTAGAGTGAGCAGAATGCTGCCTATTACCAAATGTTGAGTTACCTTTAAATAATAATTTTGGACCAGAACAAATTTTTGTTGTTGTTAATTTTGGATATTGGGTTAGGTAATTTCCAAGCTCCCTTTCAGTCTCAGAAACTCTAAAGAGCAGTTCTATTCTGTCCTGTATGGTTGCTGCTCTGTGTCAGAATTGACTCAGTGACATGGAGTTTCGGGTATTTTGGGTTTCTTATGCTATAAAGCCATTTGAACTGAAAGGTCGGCAGTTCAAGCTCACCAACTGCTCCTTGGAAACCCTACACAGGGTCGCTATGGGTCGGAACCGACTCGACGGCACTTCACAACAACAATGTTATAATTAAGGAGCTCTGATAGCGTAGTAGTTATGAATCGGACTGCTAACTTCAAGGTAGGCAGTTCGAAACTACCAGCTGTTCCACGGGAGAAAGATGAGGCTTTCTGCTCGGTAAAGATTTGCAGCCTTGGAAACCCTGTGCAGGGTCGCTATGAGTCGAAATAACGCCATGGTACTTAACAACAACAACATGTTACGATTAGTCCTGGTGGGCCAGACTGCAGAGCCATTTGAACTTCAAGGTCGATGGTTCAAGCTCACCAGCTGCTCCTTGGAAACCCAATACAGGGTCATTATGGATCAGTACTCAACAGCACTTAACAACAACAACATTATAATTTGGAGTCCTGGTATGGTGCTGTGGGTTTATGTGCTGGACTGAAAAATCAGTTTGAACTCCAAGATTGGTGGTTCATTCTCATCAGCTGCTCCTCGGAAACCCTACACAGGGTCGCTATGGGTCAGAACCGACTTGATGGCACTTAACAACAGCAATGTTATAATTTGGAGTCCTGGTGTGGCACTGTGGGATTGTACGCTGGACTGAAAAAGTTGGTTTATATCACAAGGTTGGCGGTTCAAGCTCACCAGCCGCTCCTTGGAAACCCTATACAGGGTCGCTATGGGTCGGAACTGACTCAGTGGCAGTTAACCACAACAACATCATGGAATAAAAGGGGATACATGTTGGTTTGTTAACCACAAGCTCAACAGTTTGAAACTACCAGCTGCACCTCCAGAGAAAGATGAGGCTATCTATTTCCATAAAGATTTGCAGTCTCAGAAAACTTAGAGAGCAGTTCTGCTTTGCCCTATAGGGCCACTGTGAGTCAGAATTGACTTACCGGCAGTGAGTTTGGGTTTTGGTGGGCCATTCCTTCATCCTTTATTAGGTGGAATATTTCTATAAAAAGAAACTTCCCCTTATCTCAGTGGTATAGTTGTATGTGGTCTGTGGTTACAAGTGCAGTGACTCTAATAATAAGTTTCTTGGAGTAGATAGTTTTCTAATTCGCTCTTTCCCAGTTGAATTGGCAGATAAACAGTTTAAACTAATTAGCAGGTTAAGGCTTTTTATTTTCTCTCTCCACAGTAATGGCTTCCGAACACATGCTTTTCTTGGAAGTCCTGTGTAAAAGTGTCCTACTTGGCTCTTCTTATGGCTTACTTTGTAGGTATATGCTGTATCCTGAATTACTGTTTTATAAGAGCAAATTGCATCTTGACCTTATCTTGTTCCAGAATAGTATTTTGTAATGAGTATATGGTCATTGTTTGCTTTTTTTTATAGCTCTGATTTATGACATTGTGGTCTCTTAGGCTGCTTTATTATGTTATAAAAATATTCTCTGTTCTTTCCTTGATCTTAAGTGTAAATAAGAGTTTAAAAGTTGAATATAAATTTTACTGAGTTTTAAATACTATTATTTTGTTCTTTTTATATCTTAGTTGTTAATTTTTTTGTTTAGAATTCTTCTCTAAGGGGATGAATTTTTTGGGGGGAAAGTAGCCTGTTGGTGCTCTTGTTTTAAACACTCATTTAACATCACAATAACTTTGTGGTTGTTTTGTCATGTTTTGTGAGTAGATAGAGCTATAAGTAGCATGTGCTTAGAATGGTCAGAGTTAAGTGAATGAATGGATGGGGCTGGAGGAGCAGGAGGCTTGTACACTAGGTCAGCCTAGAATTAGTCCTTGAAGGTGTAGAAATGTAGTGCCAGCGCATCAAAATTGGAGCCCTGATGGCACAGTGGTTAAATGCTCAGTTGCTAACCGAAAGGTTGGTGGTTTGTACCTACCCATAGCTCTGTAGGAGAAAGGCTTTTGTGATCTGGTACCATAAAGACTGTTGATAAGTGTTGAGTTGGTTTTAACTCATAGACAACCTAGTATAGGGTTTGCAGGAGCAGAAAGCCTTTATTTACCCCCCGGAGTGGCTGGTGTGCACAAACCACTAACTTTGTGGTTCTCAGTCCACTGCTTATCATACAAAGCCACCAGCCTAGAACATTCTAATGGGCATTCTACTCTTGGCTCTGTAAGTAACTGTTATTACTGTAGCAGGCCTTCCAGTGGTGCAGCCGGAGAGCTAGTTTGTGCCAGATGTGTAACAGCTCAATTTTTAGTGTGATTTGTTATAACACGGGCTTTTGTGTGTAATATAATACATCAAATGAAATACTTTTGCTTCAAATAAAATATATTGTTTAAAAATCTATAATTAAATATATCTAGAATGTAAACTGGGAGTCCTGGTGTGGTGCTGTGGGTTAATGTGCTGGATGACAAGTTTGGACTACATTGTCGGCGGTTCAAGCTCACCAGTTGCTCCTTGGAAACCATATACAGGGTCACTACGGGGCAGAACCAGCTTGATGGCACTTAACAACAACAGCTCAAGTACAAAAACGACATGTTGTTAGGGATTTTAAATTGAAGTTTATAATTGTTAATACTTTTGTTTAAAAAATGATTTTTGTCTCTTTTATCTCTCCGATTTATGTGATGTTTTTGAAATTCCTCTTTTTTAAAAAACTGGTAAGGCCTCAGACTTTCAGAATTGAGATACTTAAAACAATACTAGTTTTCTTGGCACTCTTTGTTGTTAAAGGGTGGGTTATAAAAAATATTGCGAGTTGAGACTAGAATTTATCTATGTAGACAACAGAACTAGCGCCAGTCATTTCCTTTCAGCAGGACACAAGTTGCATGCTTACTACTGCCAGGCATGGTGCCAGGTCTGAAAGAACGGTGGAGCTGGTGGCCATGAATCAATCATTCAACAGAAAGTGCTCTTTTAGAAGGTTCCACAAAATTCTGTGGGAATTTTGAAGAGGGAGAATTGAATTCCACATGGGAATATACTTTTCATGTGGTGGGGATTCCAATCCACTCACGCTTTCCTTTAGTTTCTCCTTCTGAAAGGCGCTTTTATGAAATTTAAGGAAATGAATCAGGAAAGGAAAAATGTCCTTTGTGCCATCATCCCCAAGATCTCAGAATCAAAGTCTAATTAACTGAACAAACTTACTTTAGAAAGGTTTTTCTTGTTGACAGAAGTAGACTGTATAAAGCAGATATCAAAGTCATATTAAGATTTGATTTACTCATTTGTTTTCTGTTTTAGAGTACAAATTTGAAATGTGTTTCAGAGGAGAGAATAGGATGAGGAGGTAACTCAGGACCTGTCTTAGGAGGAACATTTGAATGAACAATGTTCTGTCAGCTACGTGAAGGACTCTTGTGTGAGTGAAGGCACAGTTGTATATTATAAGTGGGCAGAACCAATGGATAGAAGTCAGAGGGGAAGTTAAGGGACTCGGGACAGATAAAGGACAAACTTGGTGTAGTAGCTGCTCAGAAGTAGAATAAAATGTACTCGGAGGTAGTTGTGAGAGTGAGAGTTTTTTTGGTCACTGAGTCATTAATGACATCTGAGCACAGTATGGACAACCAACTTGTCGGGGATGAACGGGGGAGAAACTTGCTAGAGAAACACCATTGGGAAATGGAGAGATGTTGTGGGATTGTTGGGCATGGGAGTTGTGTATACCACAGAATTGATGGATACTGTTGGACTAGAGGACCTGTTCAAATTTCTTCTAACTTAGATTCACCAACCTCAGTTATTCAGTGAAACAGATTTTTAAAAATAGCCAGGCAGTTGACTTAATGCACATAAAAGTATAGTGCTAGGTATAGCTCCTGAAAGTGTGAAGTAAATGTTTAAAGATGAGGTAATATGTGAGTCTATTGTTAACTGCCATTGAGTTGGCACCCCAACTCATGGTGACTCCAAACACAACAGAATCAGACCATTGAAATCTGTTGGGTTTTCACTGGCTGATATTTGGAAGTACATCTCTGGGCCTTTCTTCTCAGTCCATCTTCATCTGAAAGCTCTGCTGAAACCTGTACAACATCACAGCAACAGGCAAGCCCCCACTGATGTATAGGTTGTGGCCATGAAAGAGGGGCATTGGCTGGGAATTGAACCCAGGTCTCATACTTTGAGAGGCGAGGGTTCTACCACTGAACCCCAAACCACTTACATGTTGAATTTCATAAGTCATTAGTTCAAAGAAGTGGAAAATTCATTCTTTACATACTTTGCCTCACTCCACCAATGTTGTTGTTGTTAAGTGCCGTTGAGTTGATTTTGACTCTTAGTGACCCTGTATAGGGTTTCTCAGGAGCAGCTGGTAGGTTTGAACTGCCAGCCTTATGGTTCACAGTCCAGTGCTGATCCTACAGCGCCACACCAGGAGTCCACTCTGCTTGTGTTGTTGTTGGAGTGCCATTGAGTTGGTTCTGACTCATAGAGACCCTTATAGGGTTTCTGAGGAGTGGCTGGTGAGTTTGAACTGTTGATCTTGAGATTAAAACCTACCTTGTGGTTTAGCGCATTATTCAGTAGCGCTACACCAGGACTCCAGTATCCTTCCAAAATTGCAAGGTTGACTGCCTCATAGTAGTGTTGGTTCATTAAGATTTTTATTAGGGTTATATGTTTCACTAGAGTGCCTAATATTCATATTTGCAAGGCCAAACCCCTATGATATTTAGTTCTGATCACAGTGTTTATTAAAGTTGGGAAAACATTTTCTTTCTTTCTTTCTGACAAGGAAGGATGTGATTTTTCTTTAAGGTGGTTCTTTGGAGTCTGATTATCCATCAATCTGAATTTGTTTGACGTTTTATTAAAGATTCAGGGAAGAACAGTACTCTGGTGTTTGAATGGCTTATTGATGTTTTTTTTTTTCTCTTTTAAAGATTGCTTTGAGAGGCATTGAAATAAACTTATAAAGACTTTCGGTGGTTCTGTTGAACATTAAATGTTTTGAGGCATTGGAGTTTGGTTTAAGTCAGGAAGGACTGTATGCCATGAAATTCCAAACTTGATATGTCTTACCTTGTGGCAATCTCCAAAATATCATTTCAGAGGAATTTAGTGTGAATTTAAACAACTAAATTAAATTTTCTTTTATACTTTAGTATTGAATAATACTGTATCTCACATCTTGTAAGAAAATATAGAGGAAAAATGAGAATTAAAAAATTGTTAGTATATATATATATAGGATGAATGTAAAACTAATGTTCTCCCATGTAAACTATCACATAATTCACAATAAAACATTTAAAAAAATTATGTTAGTGATTTAGTGTGTGTATGCTTTGATTGGGTATGCATTATAATGTTTTTCTTGAGTGAGTGGCTGTGTTTTGACCAACGAAGCTCATTTATTTTCTGAACAGTTAAAACAATTTAAAATAACAACTTCACTCTTATTTCACACCCCTGAAAAATCCTACCCCCCCCCCCCCCAAAAATAAGTCAGAACATTTTTAATAGATGGTACTGGAAATGGTTTTTGCTTTCAAAGAAATATTGATAACCAGTTATTTGCCTTAAGTATACCTTTTGTGTTGTTAATTTGCAGAATCACGAAGTTTAGAATTCTTGTCAGCTTGTTTTGATGACATCTGACACTTAATGTCCCAATGATAATTTTGTTCAAAACTATGAAAAGTTTTATATTAAAAAAAGATTTTTTGGGGGGTAAAATAAGGGAATTAGAATTATATAGTAAGTATTATTAAGGTTTGAATATTACATTGGTTGTGTATTTCAAGTCGGTTCCAACTTATTGTGATCCTGTATTAGAGTTTCTGAGGCTATAAATCTTTACACAGGAGCAGAAAACCTCATCTGTCTCCCACAGAGTGGCTGGTAGTTTTGAATTACTGACCTTGCAGTTAGCAGCCCAACTTGTAACCCACTACAGTACCAACACACCCTTGAAAATTATTTAGTAATTGTATTTCAGTGGTGTTCTGGTGTGGCAGTGTGGAGTAATGCGCTAGACTGCAAGGTCAGTTTGAACTGCAAGGTTTATTATGGTTCAAACTCACCAGCCGTTCCTCAGAAACCCTATGCAGGGTCACTATGAGTCAAAACTGCTTGATGGCACTTTACAACAACAACAAAGTGGCATTGGTGCTAATCTTAGAAATCTGGCAATGTATGTAGTATTTAAGTTACCAAAATAATAATTTGTGATAGGAAACAAACCACACAGGTTTTCAAGGTAGTATAAAGTGGAGGAAGAGGAATTGTTTCTTTTGTTGTTGTTGTTGCTGTTTAAAAGATGTGTAGAATTTTTACCAAAAATGTCTATATCTGAGTATTTAACAAGGATACACTCCTACTTTTTACAAGGGTTATTAACTGTATAGATTAATATATGTGGGTATTGAACTTTTTTTAAAAGCAGATAAACAAACAGGCTACAGGTAAGGTCTAATACTGACCAAACAAAAGGCTGGCAGGCAGCCTGCTGAGCTCTAGCAATAACAGGTAAATAGATGGCTGTTTTCCCACTAAGGGTTGTGGTTTTGTATCTTCCACATGAATTTAATTAGGTTCTTTATTAATTGGCATAATTTAGTTTCTTTTATTTATACAGTTTAACTTTTTATGTGGGATTATTTTATAGCTGTAAGGAGCCCTGGTAGCATAGTTGATTATATGCTGTGTGGCTAACCGCAAGGTCAGTAGTTTAAATATACCAGTTGCTCCTCCGGAGAAAGATGTGGCTTTCTGCTCCCATAAAGATTTGCAGCCTTGGAAACTCTACACTGGATCGATAAGAGTTGGAACCGATTCAGTGGAACACAACCACAATCACTAACATATTTTGCATAGTAGTAACCACAGATTTATTCCTTTTCTGGAAACATTTATTGTGAAAGTTACTGAAGAGTTATTTTATTTTCTAAATAATTTATGATTTTCTAAATAACTTAGACTTACTTCTTGTATCATTGTTGTTAGATGTTCATCATGACCTGCCCAGTGCCTTGCAGTAGACATTCCAGTGTTTCCCAAGGATGCTCCAGGGGGCAGCGTTGCTCTGGAGTTGTTCTTAAGGGATTGGTTTTCATGATCATCTGTATGAATGCTTAGAGTGATTTTGAGAGTCTGAAATGAGCCCCTGGTGGCATAATGGTTAAAAACTCAGCAGCTAATAATTGAAAAGTCAATGGTCAGAACTTACCAGTGGCTCCGAAGGAGAGGAGACCTGGCAATCTGCTTCTGTAAAAATTCAAATAGCAACAACAAAAACCCACTGCCATTAAGTCGATTCTCATTCAGGGACATTAAGGGACAAGGTAGAACTGCTCCTTTAGGATTTCCAAGACAGTAAATCTTTACAGGAGCAGACAGCCTCATCTTTTCCTTCAGAGTGACTGGTGGGTTTGAACTAACTTGCAGTTAGCTGTCCAGTGCTTAACCCACTACACCATCAGAACTGCTTCCTGTAAAGAGAGATGTTGTTAAGTGCTTGTTGAGTAGGGGTCCTACTCATAGCAACCCAGCATAGGGTTTCTGAGGAGTGGCTGGTGAATATGGCCAATCTCGTGGTTCAAACCAACCTTGCGGTTCTAGGAAATGCTATGGGACAGTTTTATTCTCTTTTGTAGGGTTGGAGATCTGCTCTGTGGCACAAACAAGTCCATCTGTAAGTCTTTGGTATTAACAATTGATATCTACTCCTTTTAGAGCCCCAAACTCTTTAAAAATTCAAGTGAATTAGTTTCATAATGTAGGAATCTCTAAAGTGTGTTATAACGCATTTAAAAATGCCTGTGTGCTTAAAGAACAAAACAAAGCAGCAAAAACCTCCAGAGCATCCTTCCTTATAATCTGCCCAAATGTGAAGGCTTTGAGAAGGGAGCGGGGGAATTAAAGTTTGCTGAATGATGGGACAAAAATGTGCTGTCTCAGGGCTCTTGAGATGTCAGTCACTGCATCTGGCAGAGCCTTTCACTCCTTTGAGCAAGACTTTGTTTATGAGATTTCTAGTTGATTCTAAGGTTTTTGTGTATCACATGATTCATTTTTAACCTCTTGATTTATTTTGTAAAGATCAGAGTCATTCCATGAAAGAATTAATAAAAAAAGATACACTTTAATTTTAAAAAGTGTGCGTTGTATGTATAATTTTGCTAGGAGGGGTTGAAAGCCTTTTTAGTTAAAAGAAGAAAAAAAAAGAGAGAGAGAGGGAGGGCATCGCTGATTTCTTAGGGTTGTGGTTTTGTATCTTGGAATTTTCTTTTTGAAACAGTAGCGCTTATGTGCTCATTTTGAGTCCCTTGGTGTTGCAAATGGTAAGCAGCATTGGGCTGCTAAGAGAAAGGTTGTTGGTTCTAGTCTACCCACGTGTGTCTTAGAAGATAGGGCTGGTGTATTTTCAAAAACTCAGTCATCGAAAACCCTCTGGATCACAAGATACACATGGGATCACCATGAGTCAGAATCTGCTCAGTGGTAACTGATTGGGTACTGGTTATTTGTTTTAGTAAGAGACTTGTTAAAGAAATAAAACTAATATTCTTTGAGGGCTTACCAGACTATAAACATTCTACCTGCATAAATTGATTAATCAGAGCAACGTAATGAGGTAAGTACTTTTGTAATATCTCCCATTTTTCCAAGGAATACTTTGCCCAAGGTCCCACAGCAAATGGGCCAGGCAGCTGGGACTTGTACCCATTTTTTTTTTTTTTTTTTTAATGTTTTTATTGTGAATTGAGTGACAGTTTACAGGGTAGATCATCAGTTTTACATTCAACAAATCATACACCTTGTTTCATTACAATGATTATAATTAACAGTATTTCTCTCTGTTCATTTTAGCTTTTTTTTTTAAACACTCAGGTATATATCATAATTTACACCACCAAAGGGCACATTCTGCAAGTCTGCCTCCTGGTTGCCAGCTCTCAGTCCCTCTCTTCCCATGAATCTAGAGTCCTCAGCTGCTCCCTCTCTCCATGTTCCCATCTCTGTCTCCATCTCTGGTGTCGCTGCTTCTCTGGATAAGGTCCCACATTTCTTTTGTGGTCTTCTCCCTTGATGGTCCTCTGTTTCTGGACTGTAAGATGAACTACTCCTCCGGTTTTGTTACAAAACTTCTACCTTTACAACTGTGATAGTTGCAATGAGTTATAATAACAATTACTCACTTTTGAATCATAGGATTCTTACCCCCATCACTTTTAACCAGACCCATCTAGACAAGATGAAAACTATTCAGTGGGGACTTTTTCTTCCCTCACACACTCTTAAACTAAACTCCCTCTGGAAACCTTGTAAGCCAGTCACTGCATGCCTTTACCACCCTCTGATTTTAGGTAGCCAATGTCTAAGTTGCCCATCCCTATCTACCTTGTATACAGAGGGATAGCATTGATACTTGATATGAAGACTCCTTCCCTCTGTATTGGTATTTAGAGCTACTACTTCCCTGAGTATAGGTCAAGTTCCTCTCATTGGTAGCAATTTACCCTTGTTTCCTTTATCAAAACTTGTTTGTTTTCAGCACAAAGCAGATGGGAGAACAATTAGGCAGGTTTGCATGGGCTAAGTGGGACAGAGGTAAATAATGATGTATGCACAACCTTGGAACAACAGGGCTCTGGGATACAGGGATTGAGACATGGTTGGAATGGGGAAAACGGGAGAATAATGTTAAGATGCTAGGCTGTCTTTTGAATCTTGGATTTCCTTGCATTATATTATAAAATAGACCCCCCAAAAAATGTTTGTTTTTTAAAATCTTCTGCTAGTTGAGACCTGATTATCAAGCCATCGAGGCTAGGTCAAATGGGTACTATCTGCAAGTTTGGGTGTTCTTGTGTGCCTCTCCCTTCACTTCATATCAGCTAGATGCTTCACTCTCAGCTCTAGCCATCTGTGGCTATGTCCTTGTCTATGGGCCATGTGTCCCCAGTTCTTACCACACTTGGGACCAACCAGCCCTTCCTCTTCTCTCTCTCATTTCTAGTTCAACGGGAGTCCATTGAACATAGTTGAACTCCTCCCATTTCTTCATTGCTGCCTTTCCTCCTCTTCCACTCACTAGTAGACCAACATGGTCTTCAGCAAGCTTACATGTCTGCTCATGTGTTCTCTTTGAATTTCAGTCCTAGAAGGGGGTTTATCCTGAGGGAACTTGATTGCTTGCCTTGATGACTTCCTAGCGAACAACTTGCCCAGTTAGTTTTGACCAAGTGTTGATTATTCAACCTCTTGAGTTATCAGAAGGTTGGTTTGAACTGAGAGGTTAGAAGTTCAAACTTACCAATCGCTCCTTTACAGGGTAGATATGAGTCGGAAGCGACTCAACGGCACTTAGAACAATAAGGAGGCTAAGTTAACTACTTGAATTTTAAAATTGGAAAGTTGTAGTGTAGGTTTAGTAGCTTCCAAACTTATGACACTTAATGACTTCCCTTATCTGGAAAGACATGACATGATTGCATGGGAATGAGGATTAGATATCTATTTTAACCATCTAGTAAATAAAATATTAAATACCTGCTGTTTATATGGTGTTGTATTTTATGTGAGTTAGTTGTTTTTTGATATCACAGCATCCCCTCAAAATACATACATTCACTCCCTACATTAACAGATAAGTAAACAGGGTTTACTTAACAGAGTTAGTAAAGTGGTGGTGGTGGTTCCAACTTAGAGTGACCCAGTATGACAAAGAAGAACTGTCCCATAGGGTTTTCTAGGCTGTAATCTTTAGATTTGCAAAGTTCTTTTCTATGGAATTGCTGATGGGTTCAAACAGCCGACCTTTCAGTTAACAGCTGAGTGCTTATCTATTGTATCACCTATGAGTTTCAATTGCTCTTTATGGTTCAGTCATTCTGTTCACTGCCAATGAGATCTGTTCCAATTCATAGTATTTGTATAGGGTTTCCAAGGTGATTAAATCTTTATAGGAGCAGAAAGCCTCATCTTTATCCCATGGAGCGGCTGGTGGGTTTGAACTGATACCCTTGTGGTTTGCAGGTCAGTGCTTATCCAACAGCGCCATCAGGGATCCTTTTTTAGGATTGTTGTTGTTAAGTACCATGGAGTCATAGTGACCCTGCACAGGGGTTCCAAGGCTGTAAATCTTTATGGGAGCAGAACGCCTCGTCTTAGTCTGATTTATTATCTTGTTAGTTTTCATTTCTAATAGTGTCTAAGTTTTGTTATAGTCCATAATCAGGAGAACTATCTTGTCTCATAAATGGAGACAGAAGTGTAAAGTCAAAGAAAGACCTGAGTTCTCTTGCAGGTGCCCATACTATTCTGCTTAGTGATCATTTTGACGACATATACTATGCTGTTTTAGGAGAACGAATTTAGTTATACCTAATATTAAACTTGTGTTACCTTTTTGCTGTATTTGTTTCATTTGGGTGAAAATATATATAGCAAAACATACACCCATTCAACAATTTTTTTGTGACCGGTTAGTTCAGTGACAGTGGTTACATGCTTCACGTGTGCCACCCTCTGCCTCTTATTGTTTTACCACCCTTAGCTTAGACTCTCCACCCCTCCAAGGTCTCTTTTGTATTTTAGACCTGCTGTTGTCTCTTTAGTCTCATATAGGTTCTTCTTTGAAAGAATGAGCTGCTCAATGTCAGCATTCTTTATTACTGAGCCAAATTGTTTAACATGATTTTATTGGGATAGTTTCAGCTCAATCTTAAAAGTTGATTTTACGCACTAAATTCAGGGTTTCCCCCAGTCTCAGTATATCTATAAAGTTTGGTTTCCAATAAGAATGTCAAGTTCTTTTCCACATTTTTTTTTTTGTCCTTTTGATCAAGCTTCATCTGTTGGGTCCTTGATCTAAGTGTTCAGTAACGGCAGCCAGACACCATCCATGTCTTCTGGTTCTCATGGCAAAGGAGGTTGTAGTTCATGAGGTAATTAGACATGCAGACTGGTTCCTTCTCCGACTCCTGAGTGTCCTTTCTCTGCTGTTCCAGGCAAATAGAGACCAGTTGTTGTATTGGGGGGAGGTGGGGAGGTTGCTGCTCACAAGTCTAAGACCCCAGGTACTACTCATTGAACTAAGAGGCAGAGCAGAAACTTTTTAAAAACAATTTTTGGCCAGTTGACTGGAGAGGCCCACTAAACCAAGACCTTTGAACCAAGAAAACTAGAGAATAGTGTTTTTGATGAAATATCATTTTTATGTTCCTTCTAGTTGTTTCATGTGCCAGAGAATTTGCAGTACAATATCCTATCTGAGGCAACAGGAATTTAGTGGGGGGAAAAGTGTGGACTGCCAAAACAGAGGTTTATTTTGGTCTAGTGTGTGTGATAACTGCATATTTTTCTGGCAGGTGTATGGATTCTTGATATTTCCTTTAACTGACCTGTCTTTCTGACTTCTCTCTGATGTAGGTAGTTATCAGGGAATTCCCACTGGTCTTCTGTCATCAGAGGCTACCTGGGTTGTATATCTGTTAAACTGCTCAGGTCTACCCAGAGGATCCTTGAAATAAAGGGCTGGGTGATGAAAAATCAACCATTGAAAATCCTGTGGGGGGTGGGTAAGGAAAGCCTGTGGAACATCAGGTCTACCCTGGCATACATCACGTGAGGTGGTCACCAACTTGGCACCTCCACCAACTCAGCAGGTGGTTGGTGGTGTTGGCTACACTGCAGTGAGCACATAAGTAGCTGCTTGGGAGATAAAGACAATTATGTAGCTTTCTAGGTCTGGTTAGAAAGAACTTTGGATCCCTTTGACATGTGGTCAGTTCCTTAACTATATGCATTTGGAGGTCTTTATTTCAGGTTTCTGTTTAGTCTTCCTGTAGCTGAGCTTTTAAAAAAAAATGTTTTATTGTGAATTATGTGATAGTTTACATGGGAAAACATTAGCTTTACATTCATTCTGTTGTATATCGTTTAATTGCCATGATTACAGTCCCCTCTGTGCATCATCAAACAGCCAAAGAGTATACCCCGCAAGCTTGCCCCTCTTGGTTGTCAACATACAGCCCCTCTCCCTCTCTGGGTCTAGAGTCTCCAGCCACTCCATCTCTCCATCTCATTGTCTCTGCCTCCATCTCTGGCATCAGTGTTTCTCTTGGTAGGGCCCCGCACTTCACTTTTCTACCTTGATGGTCCCAGGGACCTCTTGCTCCTGGACTGTAAAGTCAGCCTTTTGCTGTAGCTGAGCTTTTGCAGTTAAAATATGTGACTGTTCCTGGTTAGTCTTTTCTTATGAGCCCTTTTAAATATTAATCTGTCCCATTGCCAGACCATTGTTGCTTAATTTAAATTTGATCAATTGTCTGAGGATTTTAGGCTAGCCAACCAAATGTCAAAATTAGAGTCATATAACCCATTTTTCTTAATTATAATAGTTGGAGGGAGACTAGAGGAAGGATAACAAAATAAATGTTAATTATTCTGTTTTTGCTACCTCACTTTCCCTTTTATTCCTTATAATAGTTTTTTTTTTTTTGGTCAGAAATCACATTTTAAATTTTGATTTAAATTTTGATGGACTGTTACTGTTAAGTGTCATTGAGTTTGCTTCAACTCATAACTACAGTATGCACAACAGAACAAAACTTTACCTGTATAGTGTTTCCGAGGAGTGGCTGGTGGGTTTGAACTGTCAACTCTGTGGTTAACAGTCCAGTACTTATCCTACAGCTCCATACCAGGATTCCACATGCATATGAGGTGATTGAAAATACCATGGCTTGCGTCAGACTCACCTTAATCCTCGAAGTAACATTTTTGCTCTTTAACACTTTAAAGAAGTCTTTTGCAGCAGATTTGCCCAATGCAATATGTCGTTTGAGCATTGATTATGGATTCAAGTGAAATGAAATTCCTGACCACTTCAGTTTTTCATCCATTTATCAGTTGTGAGGACTTTTGTTTTCTTTACATTGAGTATAATCCATGCTGAAGGCTATATTCTTTGATTTTCATCAAGCAAAGTTATGTATTCTGAATACCACAGGTTGTTAATGAGCCTTTCTCCCTTCCTGATGCCATGTTTTTTTTTCATATAGCCCAGCTTCTTAGATCATTTGTTCAGCATACAGATTACATAAGTATGGTGAAAGGATACAATCCTGACATAAACCTACTTGATTTTAAACTACATAGTATCCCCTTGTTCAGTTTGAACGACTGTCTCTTGTTCTGTGTTCAGATTCCGCATGAGCATAATTGGGTGTCTGAAATTCCCATTATTTGTGATGTTTTCCGTAGTTTGTTATGATCTACACAGTCGAAGACCTTTATCAATAAAGCACAAATAAACATCTTTCTGGTATTCTCTGATTTTAACTAAGCTCCATCTATGATATTCCTCATTCAGTATTCTGCTTAAATTTATGGCAGCTAACTCCTGTTGATGTGCTGCTTCAACCATTTTTAAAACTATCTTCAGCAAAATTATACTTGCATGTACTATTAATGAGATACTGTTCGGTAATTTCCTCATTCTGTTGGATCATCTTTTTTTGGAATGGGCACAAATAAGAATTTCTTTCTTTAGGCTGACCAGGTAGCTGTCTTAGAAATTTCTTGACAGATTGATGACAACTTCCAGTGCTGCGTTGGTTTGTTGAAACATTTAATTGGTATTCTGTCAATCCCTTGTTTGCTAATACTTTTTGTGGAGTACCATCTTATTCCTTCAGTACCATCAACACTTACATTGACCAATTCTTTTTGGTATAGTGGCTTTGTGTATTCCTTCCTTTTTTTGGTGCTTCCTGCATCATTCCAGTGTATTTTGTCCATGTTGTTTAGTTGATTCCAACTCACAGTGACCTTACACACAACAGAATGAAACACTGCCCAGTCCTTTGCCGTTCTCACAGTTGTTATTTTTGAGCCCATTTTTGTTGGTCCTTCTCTTTACCAAACATGGGGTCCTTTTCCAGGAACAAGTCCCTTCTGATAATATATCCGAAGCATGAGAGACGAAGTCTTGCCATTCTGCCTTCTAAGAAGCATTCTGGGTGTACTTCTTCTAACACAGATTTGTTCGTCTGGAAGCTCGTGGTCCTTTTCAGTTTTGCCCATACAATCCTTCAATATTGTGATTGAGGTTTTCATTTTTTCTTTGGTTCTTTCAGCTTAAGAAATGCCTGAGTGTGGTCTTCCCTTTTCATTTTCTAACTCTATGTCTTTGCACATTTCACTATAATACTTGACTTTGTCTTGAGCTGTCCTTAGAAATTTTCTGTTTAACTCTTTTACCGTATCGTTTCTCCCATTTGCTTCCGTTTCTCTACGTTCCGCAAGGTCAGCAGTTCGAAACTACCAGCTGCTCCGCGGGAGAAAGATGAGGCTTTCTACTCCCGTAAAGATTTACACCCTCGGAAACCCTGT
>NW_006408868.1:1876998-1878074 GCF_000296735.1 Chrysochloris asiatica | reverse complement strand
AATGAAACACTGTCCTATCCTGGACCAACCTTACAATTGTTATGTTTGAGCCCATTGATACTGCCACTGTGCCAGTCCATCTTGTTGGGGCCTGGGGGGGGTCTTCCTCTTTTTCTCTGACTCTCCACTTTACCAAACATGATATCCTTCTCCAGTGACTGGTTCTTCCTGACATATGTCTGAAGTATAAAAGACAAAGTCTAGCTGTCCTGGCTTCCAAGGAGCACTCTGGCTGTACTTCTTCCAACACAGATCTATTTGTTCCTTTGGCAGTTTATGGTACTTTAATATTCTCCTCTAACACCATAACTCAAATGCCTCCATTCTTCTACTGTCTTCCTTATTCACTATACAACTTCCATATGTATATGAGGTTATTGCGAATATCATGGGTTGGATCAGGTGCACTTTTTTCCTTAAACTGACATCTTTGCTCTTCAGTACATTAAAGAGGTCTTGTGCAACAAACAGATTTGCCCAATGCAATACATTATTTGATTTCTTGACTGCTGCTTCCATGAGTGTTAGTGGTTGATCCAAGCAAAATGAAGTCATTGACAACTTTAATCTTTTCTGCCCTTATGTGGATGTTATTTATTGGTCCAGTGATGAGGATTTTTATTTTATTTACATTGAGTTGCATACTGAAGGCTATGGTCTTTGATCTTCATTAATAAGTATTTTAAGTCCTCTTGGCTTTCAGCAAGCAAGGTTGTATCATTTACAACCTGTATTGCGGGTTGTTAATGAACCTTCATCCAATCTTGATGCCACATTTTTCTTCTTGTAATCTAACTTCTCAGATTTTTTGTTCAGCATACAGATTGTATCATACATAAGTATGATAAAAGAATCCAACCATGGTGCACACTTTTCCTGATTTTAAACCATTTGGTGTTTCCCTTGTTCTATTATGTCTCAGTATAGATTCCTCTTGGTCTCAGTATAGATTCCTCATGAGCACAATTAAAGTGTTCTAAAATACTCATACTTCACAATGTTGTACATAGCTTGTCATGAGCTATACAATCGAAAGCCTTTGCATAGTCAGTAAAGCACAAGTAAACATCTTTCTG
>NW_006408868.1:1872633-1876102 GCF_000296735.1 Chrysochloris asiatica | reverse complement strand
TCTTGTATGATATTCTTGATGTTATCCCACAACTGTTTTGGTCTCTAGTGTCTAATGCATCAAGTCTGTTCTTCAGTTGATCTCTAAATTCAGGTGGGATATATTCAAGGTCATATTTTGGCTCTCATGGACTTGTTTACACTTTGTTCAGCTTCAGACTGAATTTGCGTATGAGCACTTGATGGTCCGTTACACAGTCTGCCACTGGCCTTGTTTTGGCTGATAATAAGGAGCTTTTCTACTGTCTCTTTCCACAGATGTAGTCAGTTTGATTTCTGTGTATTTCATCGCTGAGGTCCATGTGTATAGTAGTTTTTTATGCTATTTAAAAAAGATATTTGTGATGAAGAGTTCATTAGTCTTGCAAAATTCTGTCATGCAATTTCCAGCATTGTTTCTATCCCTAAGGCCGTATTTTCCAACTACTGACCCTTCTTTTTTTCCAATCTTTGCGTTCCAATAACCAGTAATAATCAATGCATCTTGATTGCATGTTTGATCAATTTCAAACTGAAGATGTTGGTAGAATTCTTTAGTTTTATCATCATTGGCTTTAGTGGTTAGTGCATAAATTTGTATGGTAGTAGTACTAACTGGTCTTCCTTGTAGGCATATGGATATTATCCTATCACAGACAGCGTTACCTCATAACTGCTCTTGATATGTTCTTTTTGATGATGAATGCAACTCCATTCCTCTTCAACTTGTCATTCCTAGCATAGTAAACCATTTGATTGTCAGATTCAAAATGGCCAATACCAGTCCATTTCAGCTCACTAATACCTAGGATATTGATGTTTATACAATGCATTTCATTTTTGACAATTTCCAATTTTCCTAGATTCATACTGTATACATTCCATGTTCCAGTTATTAATGGATTTTTACACCTGTTTAAGTTCATTTTGAATTGTGCCCCATTAGCAAATGAAGATTAGCAAATGAAGGTCCTTAAGGCTTTACTCCATTTGCATCATCACGATCAACTCTACTCTGAGGAGGCAGCTCTTCCGCAGTCTCATTTTGAGTACCTTCTGACCTAAGGGCCTCATCTTCTGGCACTATGTCTGACAATATTCTGGTGCTGACAGTGTTCCACTGCTATTCATAAGGTTTTTAGTGACTAAATATTCGGAAGTAGTCTTGTCTCTCCTTCTCCCTAATTGGTCTTTGTCTGGAAACTCATCTGAAACCTGTCTACTGTGGTTGACCTTGCTGGTATTTAAAATGCTAGTGACATAGCTTCCAGAATCATAGCCACACACAAGTCATCACAGTATGACAAACTGACAGATGCATTGTTGTTAAGTGCCGTTGAGTTGATTCCGACCCATAGCAACCCTATATAGGGTTTCCAAGGAGCAGCTGGTGAGCTTGAACCGCCACCTCACAGTTCAAACTGCTTTGCAGTCTGGTACATTAACCCACAGTGCCACCCTAAGGACTCCTTGTTGTTGTTGTTGTTGTTAGGTGCCATCAAGTCGGTACTGACTCATAGTGACCTTATGCACAATAGAACAAAACACTGCATGATCCTAGGCCAACCTGACTACTGTTAACCATGCTTGAGTCCATCCATGCTGTCACTTGGCTATTCCATCTCGTTGGGGGTCTTCCTTTTTCTCTGACCCTCCACCTTACCAAACATGATCTCCTTCTTCAGTGACTGGTCCCTCCTGACAATACAGCCGAAGTATACGAGACGAAGTTTGGCCATCTTGGCCTCCAAGGACTCCTTAGTGGCCTCTAAATTAAGTGGGATATATTCAAGGTCATATTTTGGCTCTCCTGGACTTGTTTTAATTTTCTTCAACTTCAGCCAGAACTTGCATGTATTGATGATCTGTTTCAGTCTCTACTTGGCCTTGTTTGGGCTGATGATACTAAGCTTCTTTGTCGTCTCTTCCCACAGATGTAGTCAGTTTGATTCCAGTGTATTCCACCTTGCAAGGTCTACATGTATAGTCTCCATTTATGTTGTCTAACAATGGTATTTGCAGTGAATAAGTCATTAATCTCATAGAATCTGTCACGTGATCTCCACTGTCATTTCTGTCACCAAGGCCATATTTTCCAGTTACCAATCTCTTGTCTTTGTTTCCAACTTTCACATTGCAGTTGCCTGTAATTATCAATGGATCTTGAGTGCATGTGTGATTAATTTCAGACTGCAGAAGTTGGTAGAATTCATTTCTTCATTATTGGCTTTCTGGTGGGTGCTTAAATATGAACAATAAATAGTTGTATTAACTGGTCTTCCTTATAGACATATAGATATTATCCTATCACAGACAGCATTGTATTTCAAGATAGATATTGAAATGTTCTTTTTAACAATAATTGTGGTACTGTTAAACTTTAGAATTTTTCATTCCTGGAATAGTAAGTCATGTGAATCAAAATGGCTGATATATGTCCAACCTAGGATATCAATCTTTATGTGTTCGGTTTCATTTTTTTGGTGACTTCTAATTTTAATAGAGTCATACTTCACACATTCCACAAATGTTTATTGATTCCTAATGGATATTTATGGTTATTTCTTCTCGTTTTTAGTTGTTCCCCATCAGCACATGAAGGTACTGAAAGCTTTGCTCCATCCATGTCGTTAAGGTCAACTCTGCTTTGAGGAGGTAACTCAAAGTAGAGTTGTATTTTGAGTGCCTTCCAACCTGAGGTGATCATCTTTCAGAACTGTATCAGAGAATGTTTTGCTGCTATTCATAAGGTTTTCAAGAGCTAATCCCTCGGAAATGGATCACCTATTCCTTCTTCCTGTTCCATTCTTAGTCTGGAAGCTCTGATGAAACCTGTCCACCATGGTTGACTCTGATAGTATTTGAAACATCAGTAGCATAGCTTCCAGCATCACAGCAACATGCAAGCCACCACAGTATGACAAATTGACTGCTTCTGTGTCCTGGTGTGGCGCTGTGGGTTAATGCTCCAGACTGCAAAGCCATTTGAACTGCATGGTCGGCGGTTCAAGCTCACCAGTTGCTCCCCGGAAACCCTGTATAGGGTCGCTATGGGTCGGATCCAACTTGATGGCACTTAACAACAACAATGTATCGAATATACTCTTTGAACATATTCTTAGAAGTATTATAGCAAAATAAATACTGAAGGAAGCACTTTGACTTTTAATTTGCACACATATTTTTTCTTAATTGGAAATTCTCCAGTTTACCTATAATAAGTATAGTTACCTATCATTACTTTTTGTATTAAATGTTTTGTGTTAGAGATAGTAATTTTTTCTTTTAGCCGTAAAGCAAAAACTTGTTGGTCAAGGAGATATAGTATATAAAATGAAATGAAAATTAGTCTAAGCTACGCTTTCTGTTTTACAATTTAAAAATCGTTTTTCTTACCAAAGTTTTACTTCAGTAATCATTTGTATTTTCAATGCATTAACTCAGCAAGGATTTTTTAAGTCCTAAAAGGAGCTCTGGTAGCATAGTGGTTA
>NW_006408868.1:1870477-1872335 GCF_000296735.1 Chrysochloris asiatica | reverse complement strand
GCATAAAGATCATAGTCTCAGGAACTCTATAACGCTATGAGTGGGAGTCAACCTGATGGCAGTGAGTTGTTTTGTTTGGTGTGGTTTAAGCAAGGTTTTGGTCTGATTTATTTATTATGGTAGCCTGGTGCTCAGCACAAAGCCTGGAACATATTAGGCGTTTAGTAATGGAGTGTTGGTGTGGCAGTGTAGGATAAGCACTGGACTGTTGTTAACTGAAAGGTTAGCGGTTCTAACCCACCAGCCACTCATCAGAAACTGTGTTCAGGGTCTCTATAAGTTGGAATCGACTGTATTGCACTTACCACCCCCCACCAACAGCAACAGTTGTATTAATGGTTGCCATTCTAGAGTTTACATTCTAGTGGATGCCACATCTGTCATAGCAAGGACCCTAAAAGGAGCAGAATACATAGCCCATAGTCTCCAGACATTTCAGCTAATGATGTATGTTTGCTGGCTGTAGTTGTGGGAATTACCTGTAAGATGGACATTGAATGATATTCAAACTATTTTACCTTTTATTGGGAATGAAAAATATGTTTCTAAGAAACTATCCAGCAAACTTTCTCTTACCCCTCTTTGTCCAGAAGTATGTCACGGGAAAGGTTTGGAACACAATTAGATGACAAAGGAATGAGATTGGCTGAATGATCATGATCTGTTATGAACGAATGTGGCATCTGGTGGTAAAGAATGACTTCCTAGGTTATAGTAGTGACCATTACAGAACTAACTGGAGAATAGTCTCGTGGAGTTGGGATTAGGCTTAACTTTGTACTATGCTGAGAAGAAAGTGGTTTCAGAGTGTGGAGAAGAGTAAGGTGGTGATGTGTTGTATTAACGTTTTACACAGTATTTGAAGTTCAAGAATTTTTACACAGTTTGGTGACATTGGTTAGTTACATTCTTCATAGCATGTGATCATTCTCATTATTTCCCTTCTGATTGTTATGTTTCCATTAACCTAGTGTCTCTGCACCCTTATATTCTCATCTTTATTTTAAAGTAGTTGTTGACCATTTCATCTCCTATAAGTGATTTGTTTTTAAACTTGTGAATTGAGTGAAGGTTTACAGAGCAGATCATCAGTGTCGCAGTCAGCAAATCATTCACTTCATTTTATCTCAGTGACTGCACTCCCTCAATGTGAAATCACTTAGCCCACTTTCTCCTTGTGTTTCTTGTTCCCATTCCTCCTTTTTTCCCAACCCTGCTGAACTTTGTCCTTAAGTAAATGCTACCTTTTTGATCTCAAATGGTTGATCATTGAGTTGTGTTTGTACATCACTAGAGTTACTGTCCCCCATATAAAATTACTGACTGCTTGGCTGAAAATTGAGCTACAGGACTAAGTTCAGTTCTGGATCTGAAGGCTGGTCAAGGGCCATAGTCACAGGATTCCACCAGTGTCTATCTGACCAGTAAGCCTGGTGATTTTTAATTTTATTCCACATTTTCTTTCACTCTGTGCAGGATCTTCTAATGGTATCCCTTTTAGAACAGTTGGTAGTGGTAGCCTTGCACCATCTAGTTCTGGTCTCAGGGTCATGGAGATGAATGTTCACGTGGTGACTTAGTCTACTGTTTTTTACTAATTGTTTCCAAGCATCTTCAGTTTTCATCACTTTTCTTTCATCTGGGCAGGGAGAGGCCAAAACTGTACCTTAGATGGCCTCTCCCAAGCTTTTAAGAGTTCACTTGCTAATTACCAAAGTACAGTATAGTCCATTGTCTTTGTGGACTGTGTTATGCCAATTGACCATGGTGTCCCCTGAGACTATGGTCCTGAATCCCCAGGCCCAGAACCTCATTCTCTCAAGGTGTCAGGCAATATCTAAGAAGTTTTCATGATTTT
>NW_006408868.1:1860427-1868672 GCF_000296735.1 Chrysochloris asiatica | reverse complement strand
ACAGGGAAACTAAAGGAATCCAGATTGGCAAAGAGGAAGTAAAACTCTCTGTATTTGCAAACAATGTGATCCTATACATAGAAAATCCCAAAGACTCAGTAAAAAAGCTATGAGACCTCATTGGAGAATTCAGCAAAGTAGCAGGGTATAAGATCAACTTCCAAAAATCAGTTGGAATTCTCTATACCAATAACGACAATGCTGAAAAGGACATTAGGAAAGCAATACCATTTCCAATAGCCGCCCAAAGGATGAAATATTTAGAAATGCATGTAACCAGAGAAACAAAGAACCTATACAAAGAAAACTACACAACACTATTACAAGAAATCAAAAGAGACTTACAAAAATTGAAGACTGTACCATGCTCCTGGATAGGAAGACTTAACATTGTGAAAATGTCAGTACTGCCCAAAGCAATTTAAACATATAATGCAATCTCAATCCAGATTTCAACAACATTCTTCAAAGAGATGGAAAAAACTATTACAAAGTTTATATGGAAAGGAAGGAGACCCAGGATAAGCAAAGCACTGCTTAAGAAGAAGAAGGTTGCTCCCTCTTTTCAAATTTTATTACACACCTACAGTCTTCAAAACAGCTTGTTACTGGTACAATGAAAGATACATGGATAAAGGGAACAGAATCCAGAATCCAGAAATTATCCCATCCACATACAGCCAACTGATTTTCAACAGAGCCTAAATATATCACATGGGGAGGTTATAATCTCTTCAATAGATGCTGCTGGCAGAAATGGAAAGCGATATACAAGATTGAAAGAAGACCTTTACCTCACACCTTAAACAAAACCCAACTCACCAAGACCTAAATGTGAATCCCAGAATTATGAAGGTCATCAATGAAAAAATAGGGACAAATGTGAGGGCTATAATTCAGGGCATACACAGACAACCAAACCTTTTGAAAACTACTAAAAAAATAGATGATTGGGACATACTAAAAATTAAAAACTTATGTGCATCAAAAGACTTCACCAAAAGAGTAAAACGGAAACCCACAGAATGGGAAAAAATCTTTTGCAACGACACATCAGACAAGGGATTAATTTCTAAAACATACAGGAAACTATATAACACCTCTATAAGAAAAAGACAACCCAATTAAAAAATGGGCACAGGATATGAACAGACAATTCACCAAGGAGGAGATCCGGGTAGCCAACAAACATATAAAGAAATGTTCACGATCACTAGCCATCGGAGAGTTGCAAATCAGAACAACAATGAGATATCATCTCACACCAGCAATAATAGCAAAGATGAAAAAGTATAGGACAATAAAGGCTGGCGAGGGTACACAGAGACTAGGACACTCCTGCATTGCTGGTGGGATTGCAAAATGATCCAACCACTCTGGAAAGCAGTATAGCACTTCCTCAGTAGGTTGGAAATAGAATTAACTTTGTTGTTGTTGTTATGTGCCGTGGAGTTGGTTCCGACTCATAGCGACCCTATGATCCAGCAATTCCTGTACTTGGTATTTACCCACAAGAAATACAAGCCATAACACGAGTAGATACGTGCACACCATTGTTCTTAGCAACACTATTTACAATAGCAAAAAGATGGAGACAGCCTAAGTGCCCATCAGTTGGAGAATGGATACACAAACTGTGGTACATACACACAATGGAATATTATGCTACCTTGAAGAATAAAAAGGAAGCTGCAAGCCACTGCATAACATGGATGAACCTTGAGGACATTATGTTGAGTGAAATTAGTCAGTCACAAAAGGAGAAATACTGCATAGGACCACTGTTGTAAAAGAGTAGGAAAAAGAACCCATACTAAAAGGGAGGGAAGAAAATTCTTTGCTGGTTACTGGGATGTGGGGGTGGGGTGAGGGGAAGGAGGGGAAGATGGAGTACCAGGTAGGGAATAGACACAGGATAGTTTGGCCGCTGGGGAGGAAGGCAGTGCACAAAAAGGGAAGATGGAATGGAAGAACAAGGCGGGTGGGAGAACAGTTTGGCAGGTTTGCATGGGCTAATTGAGACAGAGGTAAATAATGTATGTACAACCTTGAAACAATAGGGCTCTTGGATACAGGGATTGATACATGGTTTGAATGGGTGAAAGGGGGAAAATAATGTTAAGATGCTTGGCTGTCTTTTAAATCTTCATTTCCCTTGCATACCATTGTATAATACTTGAGGGGGAGAGAAAGAAATGGCCAAAAATATCTCCATAGAAAGCTTGTAAGTCCATCTTCTGCCTATAACTGATTGGAATACCTAAAATGGGGCTAAAACTTGCCTGGTGAAGGAGGCTTCCTGTGGAGCCTTTGCATTGCATAAGACCATAGGTGAAATCCTGAACCCCATCCAGAATCTTCTGAGGTGGGAAATCTTCACTTGAAAGGACAAGCAGACCAGCCTGGAGCGGCTAGAAGAACAGAAGATACTTCTTGAAAGGAAGACCAACAGGAAAAATACAAAACAATAACAGCAGTCTGACTGATTACTATAAGAACAAGCAAGTTGCTTGCCCAGGAGACATCAAGGCAAGTGGTCAGGTGCCATCAGGGTAAATCCACATGTGATCTGACTGGTGACCACGTTGGTCACCGATAAAGGGAAGTGAGGGGAAAACAGCAATGAAGCTGTGAGCTAAGTCTGACCATGTTCAATAGACTCCTGTGGACCCATGTGGAGACCTGGTTGGCCAGTAGTATGGCAAGACCTGGGGACTCCTGGGCCCAGAGACAGTGACATAATCGTAGAGGACTAGAGTGGAGAGTGAAGGGTCCAGCTGATAAGAGAGGGCATATGCACAAGAACACCCACACTTGCAGATAATACCCACTTGAACTGGCTTCAATGATTGGATGATCAGACAACTAGAAGAAATAAGAAGAGGAAAAAAGACTAATCTGATACAATTGGATGAACTTGACATACACCTATGGATGCAGTAGCTCAAAAGAGGGAACAAATCTTCACAGCAAGGATCATTCCCACTGCCTCGATACACAGTAGACAGGAATGGGTAACTTGGACATTGGCTACCCAAAATGGGGGTGGGTGAGGCTACAAAGGCAAGAAGTGACTGGCTTACAAGCTTTCAAGAGGGAGCCTAGATCCAGAGGGTGCAGAGGAAGGTACAATCTCTTCTGAGCAGTATCCAATCTGTCTGGGTGGGGCTGATGAAATGAGATGGGAATAGGACTCTTGTGATACAATAGTGAATAATTTCTATCAGGAGTGACTGTGAGGGTTGGAAATGTAAAGGTAGATGTGTTGTAGCAAAAGGAGGGGAGTAGTAGTCCAAGAGCAGAGGTCCTTGGAACCATCAAGGGAGAGGAGTGGAGTACAGGAGCCTACCCAGAGAAATGGTGATGCCAAAGATGGAGGCAGAGATAATGAAGTGGAGAGATGGAGCGGTTATGATCTTTAGACCCAGAGAGGAAGAGGGGCTCTGTGCTGACAAGTGAAGGGCAGGCCTGCGGGGTGTATACCCTTTGGTTGTTTGATGATGCATGGAGGGGATTGTAATCATGACAAACGATATACAATAGGATGAATGTAAAGCTAATGTTTTCCCATGTAAACTATCATATAATTCACAATAAAAGCATTAAAAAAAATTGTTATTGGGGAATGCCACATTCCTGATCAGTCAGTAAATCTGGGGAAGGTGAAATGTTAGTGAGATTGAAGCTGACAAGAAGGCTCCCAAGGTGTGTAGGGTGAAGATTGTGATCCCATTCTAGATATCTTAAAAGGAGCTTCAGATGAAACACAACATATAAAACGAGTTTTAAATTGGTGACACTATACACATCCTGGTGTGGCGCTGTGGGTTGATGTGCCAGACTGCAAAGCTGTTTGAACTGCAAGGTCGGCAGTTTAAGCTCACCAGCTGCTCCTAGGAAACCCTATACAGGGCCGCTATGGGTTGGAGCCGACTCAACAGCATTTCACAACAACAACATACACATCAAGGGTGTAATAACTATGCTTTCTTTCATTATTAAAAAAATATTCCTGAAAACTCAAAAGTGCAACCTTTAGTAGTGAAGAAAGTAGTCATTATTGCTTTGCATTACATTGGAACTCCTGATTTTAAAAATCATTCGCCCTTCAAACTTCCTTTTCTCAGTATGTGGCCACTCTATCCTTTCAGTTGCATAGACCAAAAACTTGCTCAGTTCAGACACTTTTCTTCCTTTCACATCCCACAGCCAACCTATAATCTATCCTTCTCAACATTTTCACTGCTGTTTCAGCTGTAGCCACCAATATCTGTCACCTAGATTATTATAAGAGCTCTTAAATTGATTTTCTTGCTTCTGTTCTTGCTCACTTAAACAGTCAATTTTTAATGCATTTTTAAACGGACATGTTAAAAAGGTAGATCAAATTATGACTCTCTTTTGCTTAAAACTCTCCAGTGTCTTCTCAAAAGCCAAAATCTTTATAGCAGCCTACGTCTTCCTATATAATCTGGCTCCCTGGTATCTCCCTGAGGTCATCTCCTAGCATCTCTGTCTTGATCCTTCTTCTCCAACCACCGTGGTCTCAGACATAACACACAAGCTCCCACTTCAGGATCTTTGTGCTTTCTGTTCTTTTTTCTTGAAATGTTCTTCTCTAGATACCCAAATGGTTTACTTCCCCACTTCCCTCAACTATTGGCTCATGTCGCCTCATCAATAAAACCTTGATACTGTTGAAAGTAATATTTCTGCTCTCCATCCTTTTTCAAGGTTTTCTTCCCTAACACTTATTTTCATGCAATATAAAAGGGAGCTTCCAAAATTCATGGGGAAATTCCATTATCTTTTCATTGCATTTTCCCACAAACATTTTGAAGTTCCCTTATAGTGTGTATTTTATTTCTTATTTATCTGTCGTCCTCATCTCTTCACTAAATTGTGAGCTTTCTGTTTTGTTCTTCTAGAACAGTGTGTGGCAGAAAATTAACAACTGAGAAAATAATTCCGTGGCAGTTTATAATATTACTGCTATTGACTAATAGAAACTTCTTTAACTAAAATAAGTGATATTCATTGTAAGTTCTAGAAAATTGTGGTTCTGATTCTAAAAACTCTATTTCTTAATGGTGGATGACCCCACATTATATTTCCCAGTCTCCTTTGTGATTCATTGAAGCCATGTGATGTGAATTTTAGCAAATGGAATGTGAGTGGAAGGGATGTACCACTTCTAGACTTAGCCTAGGAAAACCTCCCATGAGTGATCCCTCTGCTCTGGCAATCTGATAAGCCTGTACTGAGGATGACAGACCTATGACATGGAAGGAGTTTGGCTCCATGAATTTCTACATGGAGAGGAATTGCCATCTGACCATAATCACATTTCTGGACTTTTCTAAGTGAACAATAAACATCTGTTAGGTTGACCAACTGAAGTTTAAGGTTTATCTGTTAAAATGCAGTATTACCTTAGCTAATAGAAACATAACAACCAAAAATATTTTCTTCTTAGGTCTATTACATATTCTCATGGTAATCCAGATGTACCTCTTATTTATTTATTTTTTTTCTTTTTTCCTTTCTGTAAATCATAGACTTCTGTATTTGAAAATGAGTGTAATTACTGTTTTTTTATATATTAAAGCACACTTGCAAGATGGAGGTTGACAGAAGAATGATGAAGACTGGGAGATACACAAGGGCTAAAGGGGAGAGTGATAAGTATGATACATACACAACCTTTGAACTGCAATGTTTTGTGGGTAGATACATGGACAGAGACACAGGCTGAATGGGTATGGGAGGAAAAGTGGGAATATACCCAAAATATATACGAGTTTGTAAAAGAATATTTGTACAGGGGTATTTATTTACCTTTCTTGCAAACACAGCTATGAATGTGGTGAATCATACAGTGGGCAAAATTATAAAAGCTTCTTAGATATTATCAAACATCTTAAAGCAATGAATTGCTGGGCCTAGGACTCAGGACGGTAGCCTCAGAAGACAGGTCTTGTATTGACTGTTTTTGTGAGGAAGTGCCAAAATTTTTCAAAGTGGTTACACCATCATACAATCAATCTCTCATAGCATTGTTTGTATGTTTTATCACATTGGTAGAAGAGTGGGGTCACATGGTAAATATTATAGTCCTTAAGCCCTGGGTTGTAGATGAGGGAACTCACAAAGGGGCCTTAAGGGTCTTTCTGAGGTCTCCATTTCTCTAGCTTCACCTTCTGGTACTCTTTCTGCTCACTTAGGCCCAGTTGCTCTGGCCTCCTTGCTATGCCTAGAACACCGCTCAGACGATGCTCTCACTTTAGGGCTATCTGGCATGTTCTGTCCTCCTCTGTCTCTTTCAAATCTTTGTCCAAAAGTTCATATCTTCTCCATGAAGTCTCTTCTGATTTCGTTTAACTTTCAACCTGTGCCATCACCATTACCCAGCTCTATCACTTACCACATTTACAGGAAATACTATATTTTCCCCTCCTACTAAAATAAGAGGGCAGGCATTTTGGTCTGTTTTCTTAAATGTACCATTTAAGAATTTTGATTAGTCCTGACACAAAATGGGTTGAATAAATATTTGATGGACGAATAAGTAAATTTCCATGTCTGTAAATACATTTTGCTTACCTTAAGTTTCTTAAATCATAGGAGTAAACATATGATTACATTCTCATCATTAAAAAATTCAACACAGATAAATAAATTTTTTTTCTTTTGTTCAATAATTTCTGCCCAGGGGTCACTAACTGTAGAGAAGACATGGAAACAATTCAGCCTTTTCCTTTGACTTGTTATGATTCTTATTTCTTTATTTTTATGGATAATTTACTAGAATAAACATTAGAAGTAGAATTGTTGGGGTGTAAGGAATGCAAGTTAAATTTTTTAATTTAATTTTATTGTGAATTGAGTGAAAATTTATAAGGCAGATCATCAGTTTTATATTCAACAAATCATACACCTTCTTTCATTACAATGATTATAATCCTTTCCATGTACCAACAGATAGCAGTGTTTCTCTTTATTAACTTTAGCTCTTTTTAAAAACAAAACAAACGAACACTCAGTCATATATAATAATTTACACTACCAACAGGCACATTCTGCAAGTCAGCTTCCTGGCTGCCAGCTCTTCTTAGTCCTTCTCTTCCCATGAATCTAGAGTCCTCAGCTGCTCTCTCTCTCCATGTCTCCATCTCTGTCGTTGCTACTTCTCTGGATTAGGTCCTGCATTCTGCTTATGCTCTTCTCCCTTGATGGTCCTAGGGTCCTCTGTTCCTGGAATGTAAGATTGAGTAGGGACTCCCCTCTTTTTGCTACAAAACTTCTACCTTTACAATTGTGACAGTTGCAGTGAGTTGTGATAACAATTACTATTGAATCATACGAATGTTATCCCCATCTCTTTTAAACAGACCCATCTAGACAAGATGAGAACTATTCAGTCGGGACTCTATCCTTTTCCCCACCCCCCCCACTCCACACACACTCTTTTTTTGTTGTTGTTAGTAATTCCATTCTGTAAATTTTAATATCATATTCTATTAGTACATTTAAAACTAAAAAGGTATCTTCCCCCAAATTTCACAGTCTTAATACATGACCAAAGAGCCACCTCAATTATTTTCCTCATGTCTTAGAAAAAACCAGCACATTTACACTGCTTACAAAATCTGAGTATTACAAAGTAATTCTAACTCCTATAAGAAATCTAGTATTTAATAACTATAACCAGAAAGAAATTTAAACTCTGAAAATTTTATAAGGTAACGTTTTGTTTTTCAATTGAGAAATCATGCTATATCGGCACATAATCCATAGTTCTTGTCTCCCTTCAAGGCTCTGTCTAGCTGTATCTGTTGGCCATGTGTCATAGTGAATGATAACTTAGCACACCATGGATATTTAAAATAAAGATAAAAAATCAAATAAACATTACACCAAATAGTTACACCAAGGTTAGTACTGACAATATTGTCCAACACTGGACAGAAATCACCAATTTGGAAACAAAATATTCCATCCTGCATGAGGCAGAAGTTCGTATTTTTTTAAACTCAAATTCTTACATCATTAACTCAGATATATCATAAAAATAAAGCAAAAATAGAGCTTTATATGTTTTGACACCAATGGTTCAAAATCTAATTTTGCATATTTAAACTTATTATATTTTAGCTTTTAAAAGTTTTAAAGAAAAAAAAACCTACACATTTAATAAGATTAAATTTTTATTTATTTATTTAAGGTTTTTATTGTGGATTGAGTG
>NW_006408868.1:1857617-1859038 GCF_000296735.1 Chrysochloris asiatica | reverse complement strand
CAGTCAAGGATTTTAGTATTATTTACCCTCTTCAAGCTATACTAGATCCCTGTATCCCAGAGCCCTGTTGTTTCAAGGTTGAGTATTCATCACTATTTACCTCTGTCCCACTAGGCCATGCAAACCTGTCTCAGTGTTCCCCCATCTATCTTGTTCTTCCGCCTTTAATAAGATTTTTAATGTTTTCAATTTAGTAATTCATTTATTTATACAGGTTCATAGTAATCAGTCTTCATCTTTGCATGTTATTTCATCAACAATCATCTCAGACACGCCTTTAACAAGACTGACTTAAAATATTACAACAGGAAACTAAGCCTTCAGGAGCATGTTTATTGTGTTTGAGATGATACATCAGGTGCTCTCTGAGCTACAAAGGGTAGAAGGAAGTCCCCTCATCACAAACTGACAAAGGTAAACGGTAAAACATTTTCACAACAGCATGTACCACATACTCAGAAGTACATCTGGGTTTAATACAAATGACATATCCCTAGTCATCTAGGGCTGCTTTTGTAACTTCATACAGATAATGAATTAGGCTAAAATGCACTATAATATCTGGTAGCCTTCAGGACCAGTATCATTAGTACATCAGAAAATACATTTTGTTATCCCAAAAAAGCAAGACTTGCAAGTAGGCATTTTAAACATAACTAATCTTCAGCTACAAAGTTCTACTCTTGAAAGCATTTACCTTTTTAGGGAGTTTCCCAGTCTCCAAAGGATAAAAGCAGAGAGTAGAGTCAGTATAACATATACATAGAAAGTATGTATTGTAAAGGCTATAAAAAGATTTGCAGCACATGAGAAGATGTCTTCTGCTCCTTCACACTGCTTACAAATTATGTTGCGTATCTCTTGGTCCACTGTCTGGCTAACCTGTCATGTTCTGCTCTGTTGGTCAGATACTGAGTGGCTATGCTTCCAACCGAGAAGCTGGGTTATATGAAGGAAAACTTGGCATCAGGATTGGAGGAAGAGTCATTAACAAGGGTGATTTCTGCTAGTTCCTTCTGAATTCTTTTAGCACTAGTGGATAACTTAGCAGTAGTTTTGCTAAACAGTTTGATGCTTTTCTTCTTCTGGGTGGCAGAAGGTTTTCTTCATTTCTTCAGGCTCTGGAGCGACTGGGTCTCGCTGGTCTGCATCTGAACTACCACTGCTGGTTCTGGGGCTCTCATCATCTGACCTCTGCTATCACTGGACATCTTGGTGAAGTTATTTCTTGGGAAACTCGGCTGGCTGCCCGGCCTGCCTACATGCCACCACCGTTTCCCCACACACTCTTAAACTAAACTCCCTTTTGAAATTTTGTAAGTCAGTCACTTTGTACCTTTATCGCCCCTCCATTTTAGGTAGCCAATGTCTAAGTTGCCCTTCACTCTCTGTGGGTATTTAGAGTTACTACCTCTATGAGT
>NW_006408868.1:1853048-1853641 GCF_000296735.1 Chrysochloris asiatica | reverse complement strand
GAGTCTTACCCCTTTTCCTTTCGCTAGCCCAGTCCCAACAGATTGGAAATAATTCATTGGAGGTTCTACCTACCCCTGCCCCATCTGGAACTAGGCCCCGTCTTGAAAGCTTGTAAGCCAGTCACTTCTTGCCTTTGTAGCCACCCCCACCCCCCCATTTTGTGTAGCCAGTGTCTAAGTTGCCCATCTCTGTCAACCCTGTGTACCGAGGGGGTAGGAGTGATCCTTGCTATAAAGATATGTTTCCTTTTTTGAGCTACTATATCAATAAGGATAGGTAAAGTTCATCAAATTGTAGTGGGTTACTCCCCCCCCCCTTTTTTTTCTTCTTCTAGTCGAGTTTTGATCCTGCAGCCATTGAAGCCAGGTCAAGTGGGTACTATCTGCAAGTATGGGTGTTCTTTTGTATCTCTCCTCACTGCATATCATCTGGAAGCCTCACTCTTCACTCCAGTCCTTTGTGGCCATGTCACTGCCTCTGGGCCCAGGAGTCCCCGGGTCTTGCCATACTGCTGGCCATCCAGGTCTCCAGCCGGGTTACAGGAGTCTATTGAATGTGTTCGGACTTAGATCCCAACTTCATTGCTGTTTTT
>NW_006408868.1:1844893-1851668 GCF_000296735.1 Chrysochloris asiatica | reverse complement strand
TAAGGTGGAGGGTCAGAGAAAAAGAGGAAGACCCCCAACTAGATGGATTGGCCAAGCATGGCAACAGTAGTAAGGTTGGCCCAGGATTGGACAGTGTTTTGTTCTGCTGTGCATAAGGTCGCTATGGGTCGGTACCGACTCAATGGCACCTAACGACAACAACGTCTCCTAATAATCTAATTTTATTGACACATGGGAATCCTGGTGTAGCATTCATACTTGGATTGCTAACTGCAAGGTTGGCGATTCAAACCTACCAACCACTTGGAAACCCTGTACAGTTGCTGATGTGAGTTGGAACTGACTGGACAACACTTGACACCTGACAACAACCTTGACACCTGGCAGATAGAGGCACAGCATTTAGTTTAGATAGTGTGCCAGAAAGAAAGTGGACAAAGTCAGAGAATGAAGGTTTACTACTGTGGAGAGTGAAAGGTCAACAGAAATCCACCCTTGTTGAGTAACAGAAAATAGAGCAGCTCTGCCATTAATCTTTGGAGTCCCGGTGTGGTACTGTAAGTTAATGTGCTGGATTGCAAAGGCACCACGTGAGCAGTTGAGCAAGATCCAAATCAGTTCATGGAACTGTCTAAATGTTGTTGTTGTTGTTAGTGCCATTGAGTCAGTTCGAACTCATAGCGACCCTATATAGGGTTTCTGAGGAGCAGCTGGTGGGTTTGAACTGCTGACGTTGAGGTTCCCAGTCCAGTGCTGATTCTACAGTACCATACCGAAGTCCAGCCTTGTGGTTCAGTGTTTATTTTACAGCACTATATAAGTAACTCTTAATGTGCTCTGGTCACCACAAGGGGATTCAGAGTGTCAAAATCAACTATAAAATAAACAAAGACAGTAAAACTGTTTAATATGAAATGAAAAGTGAATTAAATTTCCATATACAAAGCCCTTGGATATTTTACTTGGCTTTTTTCTTCTCACTGCATGAAAGGACAGCAGGCTAGCAATAAAAGAGAGCTTTAACAGATGTTTCACAGCAAAAGGCTTTATCAGTATATTTCTCATTTAAGATGATGAACTGATTGCTCACTGGTAAAAATCTCAGTGATGCTATAAGACTGAAAAAATACCACCACTTTAGCTTTCAGCTACATTAAGACTTGCGTTCTTCCCACCTCATGTCTTGGCTTGGTACCTTTTGTTTATTTATCATCATCATTAGTTTTTACACTCTGTGGCAGTTTTACACAGAATATTCTAACATTTTAAGAGTTTATGAATGTAGTAAACAGTGAATGGCATCTTCAAAGTCTAGTGAAACCAGTAGATACTTATTTAGCACTGACTTGGTTCCATTAAATCTATATTGAAATGTCAGAACTTTATATGTAGAGATGATTCACTAAGTTAGTGCCAGAGGAACTTGAGCCTGTTAGCATTGCATAATAACTAACATGAACTCAACATTTATTATACAGGTTGTTGTTGTTAAGTGCCGTCGAGTCAGTTCTGACTCGTAACGACCCTGTATACGGTTTCCAGGGGGCAGCTGGTGGGTTTGAACTGCCAATCTTGTGGTTAGCAGTCCAGGACTTATCCTACAGTGCCATACCAGGATACTATGATATGTGCATTTCAGGAGTCATCTCAGTCCTCAGAGCAGTGTTAATATGTGGGTACAATATTATTATCACCCGTTTACAAATGAGGCAACTTGCACAGATAGACCATATCATTTGTCCAGTGTCACATAGCTAAGTAAGCAGTGGACTTGGAATTTAAAAAATTAATAAGAATAACATTGTTCTTCACTTGGCAACATATATAAAGTTTCTGCATGCCTTTAATGGATTTACCTGCCTGTGTCCTTTTAATGCTTTGAAGTATTCCCTAGATTCAAAAACTAAAACCCGAACCACACCAGTTGTTTTCGGGTCAATTCAGAGTAGAACCGTGCTCTCCAGAGTTTTCAGTGCTAATTTTTCAGTAGGTCAGCAGGTCTTTCCTTTACAGCATTGCTGGATGGACATGAACAGTCTTTTGATTAGCAGCTACAATGTTAACTGTTTGCACCACCCAGGGACTCCTGTTTCCTAATATATCAGTAGCCAACCAGTTGCCAATGAGTTGATTCTGACTCCAGGGGACCCCGTATGTGTACAGTAGTAGTATGCTCCATAGGGTTTTCTGTGAAGACTGTCTTTTTTTTTTTTAATTTTTAATTGAGTGATAGGTTTACAGGGCAGATCATCAGTTTTGCAATCAACCAATCATATTTGATTCATTGTAATGATTACAATCCCCTCCATGCACCATCAGTTAACACTATTTGACTCTGTTCCCTCTTTTTTTTTTTTTTTTTTTGATATACACAAAACACACAAAAAATATGTGTTCGTTTAAATGACCAAAGGGCACCTTTTTAAAGCCAGCTTCCTGCCTGCCAGCACATAGCCTTTCTCATTTCATGGGTCTAGAATCCTCAGTTGCTCTATCCATGCTATCACTTCTGCCTCTGTCTCTGGTGTGGCTGCTTCTCTGGTTAGGATCCCATGCTCTGCTCATGCTCTTCCCACTTGTTGTATCTTGGATCCTCTGTTCCTGGAATGAAAGATTAACTATTCCCCTCTTTTCATTACACATCTTCTGCCTTTACAGGTATGACAGTCGCAATTAGTTATGTTAACAGTTACTCACTGTTGAATCAAAAGACTCCTAGCCCCATTCTCCCTCATCCCCTTTCACAGACCCATCTAGACAAGAGGAAAACTTAGATGGAGAGTCTGCTCTACCCACATCACTCTGAAACAAAGCACACTCTTTTATTATTATTATTATTATAGAATTTATTATGTTTATGCCCGCAATTATTATTTAAGTCTTGCTTAAAAACTTTTTGTTAGAAATAATTTTTTGTTAAAATAATAACAATACAGGTGATCGGTTTATATTAAATAGCTCCAAATTCCACACAGTTTTTCACTATTTTAAATATATCTCAGCATTAAAGCATTAAAGCACACACAGAGGTGAATCATGATATGCACACATAGGGAACTCAGTAAAAACAACTATTAATTCCCATATTCCTTTAGAGAAGAAATATACAACTTTAGTTACATACTTGATTTGAGTAAGCACACTCTTGAAAATTTGTAAGCCAGCCATTTCGTGCCTTTATAGTCCCCCCATTTTAGGTAGCCAGTATCTCTGTTACCTGTCCCTATCAACCCTGTGTACTAAAGAGATAGACTTGAACCATGAGGTGAAGACTACTTCCCCCCAGTTGGTATTTTGAGCAACTGCGTCGCGAAGGTCAAGTTCATCAAATTGTAGCAATTTACACTTGCTTCCTGTCTATAACTTTGTTATTTTTCTCTAGTCAAGTTCTGATCATCAAGCCATCCAAGCTAGGTCAAATTAATACTATCTGTAAGTTTGGGTGTTCTTGTGCGCCTTCCCCCACTTCATATCAGCTGACCACTTCACTCTCAGCTCTAGTCCTCAGTGGCTAGGTCAGTGTTCATGGGCTCAGGAATTCCCAAGTCTCCCTAAACTTTGGACTAACCAGCCCTTCCTCTTCTCTCTCATCTCAAGGTCAATGGGAGTCTATAGAACATAGTCGAACTCAGTCCACATCTTCGTTGCTGGCTTTCCCCACTTGTGTATTCCCTTTGAGTTGGAAGGGGGGTTTTCCTGATGGGTTGATTTTTCTTGCCTTGAAGGCTCCCAGGCCAACAGCTTGCTTGTTCTTATAACAGCCAGTCTCCTTTTTTTTTTTTTTTCCTGTTGCTCTTTCTTTCAAGAAGTATCTTCTACTACGCTAGCTGCTCCAGGTTGGTCTGAATGTCCTTTCAAGTGGACTATCCCAGAAGGCTGTAACCATTTGAAATCTGGTTGCCAGGCCCTATATACTGAGGTAGCTTTGGGTGGATTTGAAATGTTGACCTTTCAGCTAGTCGTTGAGTGCTTAACTGCACCTCCCAGGCTGCCTAGAATGTTATTGTTAATTGTTGTTGTTAAGTGCTATCATGTTGGTTTCGACTCTTAGCGACCTTGTATAAAGTTTCTGATCAGCAGCTGGTGAGCTTAAACCACTGACCTTGCAGTCCAGCACATTTACCTGCAGCGCCATACCAGGACTTATTTCCAACAAACAGTGACCCTGTATAAAATTTCCAAGGAGTGGCTGGTGGGTTAGTAGTTAGTAGTCCATTGCTTATCCTATAGTGCCATACTAGGTCTGTCATTATTTTTTACATTAGTGCATATAGTACAGTAGTCCATTGCTTATCCTACAGTGCCACACTAGGCCTGTCATTATAATCTACATCAGTACACAGTACATTTCCATGATATCACATCAATTTTTAATTACTGATTTAGTTTCTGTGTCTCTCACCTTCCCCTCTCAATAGAAAATAAGCTTCATGCAAATAGGAAACATGTTGCTCTGATTTATTTCCCCTCCCTGCCTTTAGGATAGATGGAAACGGGCTGGCATTTGAATTGTAGGTGGAATGGTATATTTTGGACTTGGGGTAGAAAACTAAACTGACAGAAGGGAGCATATGTACTAGTTCATGGTGTTGTGTTGAGTTAGTTTCTGACTCATCGTGACCCATATATGACACAGTAGAACTGCCCCAGAGGAATTTCTGGGCTGAACTCTTTACAGAAGCAGATCCCCAGCTCTTTCTCCCTTAGACCTTCTGGGTGGTCGCTAACTTTTATGTTAGCACATAGCTCTTAGCTGTTGCACCACCAGGACTCCTGAGAAGGGAGCCTGTTTAGAGGCTTCAGGTCTCATCGCCAAGCTTTTATTCACTTGTTTCCATTTGTGAAAAGTGTGTGCTTCAGTGTTATTGTTGTATATGGGATAGCTAGTCCCATGATTTTAATTTTAAGTCATTAAATTATTCTGTGCCCATTATGAAATGTTAAAATCTGAAAGACCTTATGGATTTTGTAGTCTTTTCTGCTCACTTTACAGGTAATGAATTTGACAGGATTTGACAAGATTACATAGCTAGTTATCTGTATAGCTAGAAGAACCTAGTGACTTTATTGCCTGAATAGAGTCACTATTATATAGAGTTTGAAGCTCTTACACTTTAGGTAGCTTCTGCTTTTTCAGTGGGTATATTACAATTTTAACTAACTTTTCTAGTGATTGTGTTGTTGTGGTTAGGTGCCATCGAGTCAGTACTGACCCATAGCCACCTTATGCACAGCAGAACGAAACACTGCCCAATCCTGGGCCAACCTCACTACTGTTGCCACGCTTGAGTCCGTCAATGCTGCCACTTGGCCGGTCCATCTCGTTGGAAGTCTTCCTCTTTTTCTCTGACCCTGCACCGTACTAAACATGATATCCTTCTTCAGCGACTGGTCCCTCCTGACAATATGTGCGAAGTATGAGAGACGAAGTTTGGCCATCCTGACATCCAAGGAACACTCTGGCTGCACTTCTTCCAAAACCGATCTTTTGGTTCTTTTGGCAGCCCATGGCACTTTCAGTATTCTCCTCCAACACCATAACTCAAAGGCACCAATTCTTCTATGGTCTTCCTTATTCACTGTCCAGCTTTTGCACGCATGTGAGGTTATTGAAAATATCATGGCTTGGGTCAGGCGCAACTTAGTGCTCAAACTGATATCTTTGCTCTTTAACACTTTAAAAAGGTCTTGTGCAGCAGATTTACCTAATGGAATACGTCGTTTGATTCCTTGACTGCTGCTTCCATGAGTGTTGATAGTTGATCCAAGAAGAATGAAGTCCTTGTCAACTTCAATCTTTTCTCCATTGTTAAGAATGTTGTTTGTTGGTCCAGTGGTGAGGATTTTTGTTTTCTTTACATTGAGATATAATTCATACTGAAAGCTATACTCTTTGATAGTCATCAATAAATGTTTTAAGTCCTCTTCACTTTCAACAAGCAAGGTTATATCATCTGCATATCGCAGGTTGTTAATGAGCCTTCCTCCAATCCTGATGCCACATTTTTCTTCATATAACCCAGCTTCTCGGATTATTTGCTCAGCATCCAGACAGAATAAGTATGGTGAAAGAATACAACCTTGTTGCACACCTTTTTTAATTTTAAACTAGTGATTGTAGTTTTAAAAAAAATGAGGCTTGGGGTCGGGTCCTCTCAACACAGGCCCCCTTCCAAGACTGAGACTCGGTGGAAATGCACGCTCTGATTGGTGACTACACGCATCACCAATGGGGAGAAATGGGGTAAAGGCAGCAATGAAGCAGTGAGCTAAGCCTTACAATATTCAGTGGGCTTCTGTGGACCCTGTTGGGGACCTGGTTAGCAAGCAGTGTGAGGAGACCTGGGGACTTCTGGGCCCAGAATCAGTGGCGTGGCCACGGAGGACTCAAGTGGAGAATGGGCTTGCTGGCTGATGGGAAGAGAGGGCATGTGCACAAGAACACCCATACAGGCAGATGGTACCCACGTGACCTGGACCGGATGACTGGATGATAAGAGCTCAACCAGGAGAAGAAAGAAGGGCGGGGGGGGGTGGGGGAGATAGAGTTGATACATTATGATGAACTTGACCTATACCTACGAATGCAGTGACTCAAAAGAGGCAACAAATCCTTACAGCAAGAAACATTCCCACCCCTTCCACACACAGAGTAGACAGAGAGGGGCAACTTGGACATTGGATACCCAAATGGGGAGGGGGGGACTACAAAGGCAAGAAGTGACTGACTTACAAGCTTTCAAGAGGGAACCTAGAGCTAGGGGGCATGGAGGAAGGCAGAATCACCAGTGAGTACTATCCAATCTGTCTAGGC
>NW_006408868.1:1823338-1844622 GCF_000296735.1 Chrysochloris asiatica | reverse complement strand
GGGGGAAGTGTAGAGAACGGGTTTCTAGGATATATACCCTTTGGTCAGAAGATGATGCATGGAGGGGATTGGAACCATGGCAATGAAATGATATACGATGGAATGAATGTAAAACTAAAGTTCTCTCATGTAAACTATCATATAATTCACAATAAAACATTTTTTTTTAAATGAGGCTTGGTTACTGAGTTCCAATATACACTCAACCCCTGAGAAGTAGAGAGTTGGTTGATCCTGTAGAATATCACACTGTTCAGCTGTAACTGCTGAGGACTTACCTCCATTTTTATACTTTGTAGTGTTGTTTTCCTATAGTTGATTCACATCATGCATTCTTGTATCAGCTCCCTTTCCTGCTTTGATGTGCTTTTTCTAATATATTTGATATATTTGTTGTTGTTAAGTGCAGTTCAGTCAGATCTGACTCATATCGACCCTGTATAGGATTTCTAAAGGGTGACTTGTGGGTTTGAACTGTTGGTTTTGTGGTTAGCAGTACAGTGCTTATCCTACAGTGCCACACCAGGATTCCAAAGGTAACATGTTAGATTGTTTAAAAATACATAAAGCAAGAATAAATTGCTTCATATATACTGGAACATGATTAAACCTCAAAACATTATACTTAAACAAAAGACCGTATATTGTATCATTTCATTTTGGTGAAATCTCCAGAAAAGGCAAAATGTCTACAGAGACATCCCTTTGGGTGGTGCAAAGGAAGATTAATGCATCCTGCTGCTAACCAGAAGGTTGGAAGTTCGAGTCCACCAAAAAGCACATTACAAGGAAGTCTTAACTATAGGCCTCCAAACACCCTGCTAAACACAATTCTAATCTTAGGCACATGGGATCATCATGAGTTAGCTCCACACCTATTGGTTCTGGTTCTTGGTTCTACAAACAGAAAGCAGATTAGTAGTTGCCTGAGGCTAAGGATGGAAATGGGGAGGAACTGCAGTTGGACAAGAGGTTTCTTTTGGGGTCAGTGGAGATGTTCTAAAATTGGATTGTGCTGATAGTTATGCACAACTCTGTAAATGTACTAAAAATGATTGAATTTTATACATAAAATGGAAATTTTTTATGATCTGTGAGTTATATCTTAATAGCTGTTTAAGAAAATTAAATGGGTTCAGAACTCATTTTGGGAAGAGCTTTCTTTGTAAGTATAATTGTAGATGCTAATATAGTTGGTACATTTTAGTCCTACATAATCATCTAGATAAGTGGAATGGAAAATTAGTTAATGTAATTCATTTGCTAAGACCCATCATTGAAAGCTAACTTTCTTCCTCCCCAGGATATCATTAGGAGTTGGTTATTGAGGATAGGAATATGGTGCTAAGTATTATGATCTAAGTTTAAAGGATAGTGGTGGTAGTGGTGGTTGTGTTCCACTGAGTTCATTTTGACTCATAGCAGCTCTGTAGGGAGTTTCTGAGGCTGTTAATATTTATGGGAGCGGAAAGCCTCATCTTTCTCCTGTGAAGCGACTGGTAGATTTGAACTTTCAGTTAACAGCCCACCTTGCAATCCGCTACACTACCAGGGCTCCTTAAATTTACATATATATGTTAATTTTTTTTTTTAATATTATCAAGGCTTTCATGGCTATACACATACAGTTTTGAAAATCATATTTTTTTAAAAAGTATCTTTTTTTTCCCCCCTCAAGTTCCATCTATTCTGCCAGTGTGTTCTTGTTTTTATCTGTTTATAAGTAAGACTCAGTTTTCACCTTTGGAAAGGGGAATCTCGACTAGCGAATAGTGAAGAAAAGCATTGATGGGGATCAGTCATTTTAATCTGCCCTTTTAACCAAGTTGAGTACCATGACTTATGAATGAATGCTTGGACTTCAGGCTGTTTACCAGTTCTTTTTTATTTTTCAGCACTTTAATTTGGAGCTTTGAATGCCCACTGAACAGACGCTTGAGACCTGCAAGTTATCATCAGATCGTAGCAGAGCCACAGGCCTTTCCTTTGTCTGGGGAAGAGGTAGCCCATATACTGTGGAAATGAACGGGGAGCAACAGCTTGATGCAGGTATTGGTTTTGCTGAGCAGAATTTATTCTCTGGGGTGCAGAATTATATGTCTACCTATTTGATGTTGTTGAAGGCATGAGTTATCTTTCATCACCGTTGCTGCTCCTGGCAAAGAACTTGGCACTAGGGAGTCCTTACGGTGTTTGCTGAAAAAATAAATGACTTTTATGAACAGGCTTCTCTTCTTAAAATAACATTTTAATTTCGACAGTTATTTTCTAATGATTTAAAAGTAAAGATAGATTCCCAGGAAATTTGCAAAAATACAGTAATGACTGGTTCCATGTACTCATCACCTAGTTTCTCCCATTAGTTACATTGTTCAGTGATAGTGCAGTATCAACATTAGGAAATTGATATTGGTATAAAGTAGGTGTAGTTCTGTGTCATTTTATCACATGTGTAAATTCATGTAACCATCCTCAATGAAGATACAGAAATATTCCATCACCACAAAGAACTACCCTATATAGTCAGCGTCCTTCTCTCCATCATCTGTGACCACAGGCAAACATGAATCTGTTCTCTTCCTGTATAATTTTGACATTTCGGGAATGCCGCATAAATAGAATCACATTGCGTGTGACCTTTTGAGACTGTCTTTTTCCTTTTAAAATAATGCCCCTGAGATCTATGCAAGTTCTTTCACTCATCGGTAGTTTGTTCGTTTGTGTTACTGTGTAGCGTTCCATGGTTGTGCCATAGTTAGTATAGCCATTTAGTCTACATTTGGTTGTTTCCAGTTATTGGGTACTACAAATCAGGCTGCTGTGAACTACTGTCTACATAAGATTGCATTTTTCTCAGATAAATCCCCAGAAGTATGATTGCTGGGTCATATGGTAAACATAAGGTTAGTAAAGAAATTGCCGAATTATTTTTCAGATTGTCTGTGCCATTTTACGATCTCACTAGAAATGTAGGAAAGGTCCAGTTTCTTCTCAACCCTACTGTTATTGATATTGTCACTATGTTTTATTTTAGTCATTCTTCTAGGTGTGTAGTTAGCCTATTACCCTCTTAGAGTAGACAATTCATTGATTTTTTTTTTTTTTTTTTAATATTCAGATGTTGTACAACCAGTGTCACTGTCTAATTCCAGAACATTACATCACACCAAATAGAAATCATTACCAGTCAGTCTCCATTTTCTACTCTATTCAGCCCCTGGTAACTATTATCATTCTGTTTCAATAGAATTACCTATTCTGCACTAGTATCTAAGTGGAATCATAGTAATTTGTGATTTTTTATGTCTGGCTTTTTTCACTTAGTACAAAGTTTTTGAGGTTCATTCTTGTAGTATTCATTCATGCAGTATTTCACTCCCTTTTTTATTTTTTTTTTAAAAAAACTTTTATTGTGAATTCAGTGAAGGTTTTCAGAGCAGATCATCAGTTTTACATTCAGCAAAATCATATGTTTTGCTTCATTACAATGATTGTTATCCTTTCCACGTACCATCAGTTAACAATATTTAACCTCCATTCTCTTTAACTCTTGGATTCTTCCGTGTGTTGCCTGTTACCTTCATCTTTTCTTCTGCCATCCTCCCTCTTGTTATATATTGCCTGCCCTGTTACCCATATTAACAAGTGTTTGTTCTCTAGCATATGAATAATTTTCCCTCCCCTACACCCCCAGCAACCATCATCATCAAATGTTTCTTTTATCAAGATAACCTTTTCTTAGCTTTTTACAACAGTAGTCTCATACAATCTTTTTGTCGTTTTGTGATTATCTGATTTCACTCAGCATAACGTTCTCCAGGTTCATCCGTGTTGTGAGGTGTTTTGCTCATTTTTCTGTAATGTTGTGTAGCATTCCGTTGTGTGTATTTCCAACTTGTTTAACCATTCTTACGTTGATGGGCACTTAGGTTTCCTCAGTCTTTTTGATGTGTCTCAGCATATTGAAGGATCCTATTTTCATTTCTGGTCTGCTACTCTCTATCTCGTGACTGTGCATTTAGTCCATTTTACATTCAGTATAATTATTGATAAATATGACTCAACTGCTGTTGTTTTGCTGTGTGTACTTTTAGGTGCTACTTTGTTCCATATAATTTTCTGCGTTGAGTTCATTTTGTTTGTGGGTTTTTCTTTTCATTTTCATTTCTGTTGTGTTCATGTTTACTAAATCTTCCTGATTTTCCTCTTTATTTATTTTGATGGGAAGGTGTATTAATTTTATTTTAGAATACCTTGTAATTTATTAATTTTTCTCCTTGTTTAAAATAGTCTGTTTTATCTTGAATTCTGCTTGACTTCCTTGCCATTTGAAGTTCAGTATCTACGTTACTCCTTCTTTTTGCTTGTAGTTGACTTCTTTATAAATTGTTATCTCTGGCTCCCTGTTTTCAGTCTTACAGGTTTGTTTTGCTTAAAATACTTCTATATCTGGATAGAGTTCTGGGTGGTGTTGTCATATGTGGTAATCTCTGCTATTGTTGGTTCTCAGTCCAAAGAGCAACCTTTAGCATTTTTTGCAAAGTTGGTCTGGGCATTACAAATTCCTTTAATTTCTGTTTATCTGGAAATGTCTTAATTTTTCTGTCATCTTTGAGGTGCAGCTTTGCTGGTGACATGATTCTTGGCTAGCAGTTTTTTTCTTTCAGAGTTTTATATACGTCATCCCATTGCCTTCTTGCCTGCTTAGTTTCTGCTAAGAAATCTGATCTTAGTCTTACTGGTTCTCCTTTGTAGGTAACTTTTCATTTTTCCCAAGCTGCTCTCAGGATTCTTTCATTGTGTTTGATTTTGGAAAGTTTGCTTATGATATGTTTTGGTGATTTTCTGTTAGGATGGTATCCTGTTTGGGGTTTGTTCCACTTCTTAAATGCTTAGTTTCTCAACCTTCATGATGTTAGGCAAGTTTTTTTTAACAACACTTAGACAATTTTATCCATGCTTTTTATTGTCTCTTCCTGTTCTGGAATTCTGATCCACTTTTTTTTTTTTTAATGTTTTATTGTGAGTTATATGATAGTTTACATGAGAGAACCTCAGTTCCATATTCATTCCATCATATATCATTACATTGCCATGGTTCCAATCCCCTTCCCACCAAAGGGCATATCCTAAAAGCCCGTGCTCTACACTCCCCACTCCCCCCTCAGTCTTCGGCCCACAATTCCTCTCCCTCTCTGGATCCAAAGTCCCCAGCCGCTTCATCCCTCCATGTCATCATCTCTGTCTCCATCTCAGGCATCCCCGGTTCTCTGGGTGGGGTCCCGTTCTTGGCTCTTATCTGTTGGTGTTCCCAGAGACTTCGGCTCCTAGACTGGAGAAATAATCGCCCTCTTCCTTGTTACAAAACATCTACCCTTGCATTTCCAACACTCACAATCCATCTTGATAACCATTATTCGCTACAGTATCGCACGTAACCCATCTGTGTTTCATTTCATCAGCTCCACCTAGACAAATTGGATAATACTCATTGGTAATTCTGCCTTCCTCCATGCCCCCTAGTTCTAGGTTCCCTCTTGAAAGCTTGTAAGCCAGTCACATCTTGCCTTTGTAGTCCCTCCCTCCCCATTTGGGTAGCCAATGTCCAAGTTGCCCCTCTCTGTCTACTCTGTGTGTGGAGGGGGTGGGAATGTTTCTTGCTGTAAGGATTTGTTGCCTCTTTTGTGTCACTGCATTCGCATGCATAGGTTAAGTTCATCAGCTTGGATCAACTCAAACCCCCCCCCCCCCTTTTCTTCTCCTGGTGGAGCTCTGATCATCCAGTCATCTGGTCTCAGTCACGTAGGTGTCATCTGCAAGTGTCGGTGTTCTTGTGTACATGCCCTCTCTTCCCATCAGCTGGCAGCTCCATTCTCCATTCGAGTCCTCCGTGGCCACGTCACTGACTCTGGGCCCAGGAGTCCTCGGGTCTCCTCGCACTGCTTGCCAATCAGGTCCCCAGCCAGGTCCACAGAAGCCCTCTGAATATTGTGAGGCTTAGCTCGCCGCTTCATTGCTGCCTTTAGCCCATTTCTCCTCAATGGTGATGCGTGTGTTTACTAATCCGAGTGTGCATTTCCACCGAGTCTCAGTTTTGGTGGGGAGGGGGGCCTGATCCACTTAAGTTATTCCTCTGCACGGTGTTCCATGTAACTCTTAGGCTTTCTTCAGATTTTTTTATTCTGATTGTTTTCCTATCATGCTAGTATTGAGAGGTTTGTCTTAAAACTCACTGGTCCAGTCAAAAGTTATATGTTGAGTTTTCAGCTGTGCAGGAGTTGGCACCCTATAAGATTTCCAAGACTGACAATCTTTATAGAAGCAAAATGCTACATCTTTCTCTTTTGGAACGGCTGGTGGGTTTGAACCACTGGCCTTTCAGTTAACAATCAAATGCTTAACCACTGTGACACTAGGGCTCCTTTGCAGCCATCATTTATTTCATGATCATCTTGCCCCATCCTAGATCAGTTGGAGCCCCTCAAATTGCCCCCTGTGTTCTTTTGATAAGATGTAATTCAGCCTCTTACTTTCTGGTGCAATAAGGTTCCCAGATACCTCTTGAGCGTTTTCTGTCCCAGATTTGCAGTAAGCCATTTTTTTGAGGCGCTCTCTTTCTTTTTTAGTGGATATGGTATTTTGAGATCATAATCTGCATTCTGAGGTGCTCAGGGATACTAGGTTGTCATTCTTTTTAGGCCTTATCCATAGGCACAGCTAAAAAATGCACATATTTTGAAGTGACAAGAGAATCATGATTTTATATTAATGTTTATAATTTTAAATAGTACAATTTTAATTCCTGTGATTTTATGCTCCTATTTCTTGTCTTTTAGGTAAAGTCTTGATTTTTAATGATACTGACATCATTACGTATTTTTACCCTCTGGTATACCTATAATTGTTTCAAAATACCAATACCAGGATTCCAAATATCAAAAGCTAACTGTGCAGTTTGAGATTTCATTTAGTGTGTATATTTTTGTCCACCAGCAGTTAGACTCATTTGTTTCAATTCACAGACATTTTTCTTCCTGTTTGTGTTTCTAAATTGTGTAAAGTAACTACATAGCTTCAAAGTTAAAATTATATAAGGAGGGTACATTCCTTCTTCAACCTGACACTATGTCTTTTTTTCTCTCCATATACAGTACTTTTGTTACTTTTAAATATATTTTTCCATCACTCATTTAAAAAAATATAAACAAATATGAATATCTGACTATAAATACTAGTATTTCTGGCTTCACACTCCCCTTACTCCCCTATCTTAAAGAAAACGTAGGAATAAGATGAAAACTGCTCTGTAGTTCACTGTTTTCACTTAATAGATTTGGAGATAGACTTCATTTCTCTTTATAGTTGTACAGTATTGCATTGTGTGGATGTACCATAATGTATTCAACTAGCTTCCTCTTGATTGATAATTGAGTTGTTTCCAGTCTTGGTATTACAGTACTGGGGCATGAAGAACCTTGTACATATGTCTATCTGTATTTTTGCCAGCATATCTTTGAGATAGATTCCTAGAAATGGGATTGCTGGATCAGAAGGTAAATACATATGTAATTCTGCTAGATATTGCCAACTTTTCCTCCAGAAGTGTTATATCGTTTTATGTTAACCTGTTTTCAAAGAACTGCCTTGTTGTCAAACTTTGGAATCCCCCCCCCCACCATCTGATACATGAGTAGTTTTGCCTTTTTCTTATTATGAGTCAACTTACTCATCTTTTCATGTGTTTAAGGACAGTCTGCACTTGTTTTTTTAAAAAACTGTGCTTTCATATATGTTGCTCATTTTTCCATCAGATCATAGTCTTAGTAGTTTTCCATATATGAGTGATTTTAGTCCTTAATTCATCATTTTTATTGCTTATTTTAAAATTAGCAAGCTGTTTGAGAGACTGGAGTCCTTGCTAAGCACCATGAATACCCAGCTCCATTTTGTTTTATTAATAGAAATGGCCTTTCTACTCCCTGTGCTTCTAGGATGCTCTCTATACAGTCTTTGTTAGTTTGCTGTATTTCTAGTGAACATTTTTAAATACGTAAAAATATATGGAAAACGATATAATGAATACCTGTGCACACACAATAAAGACTTGATAGTTATTTATTTCCATTTTCTGAAAAGAAATAAAACATAATGTAGACAGACTTCGGATTATTACTAAGATCCATTCTTAGGCATGTCATTAAGTTGAATCTGTAGATAAGTTGTAGCAGGTGCATACAGTCTTTGCGTAGTGCAAGAAAAGGCTCGAAGATGAGGTTTTCTTGGAAACCCTATAAAGGGTTGCTGTGGGTTGGAACCGATTCAATGGCACTTCACAACAACAACATAGTATTATTTTACTGTTGTTGTTGTTGTGTGCCATGGAGTCGGTTCCAACTCATAGCGACCCTGCATAGGGTTTCTGAGGCTGTAAATCTTTATGGGAGCAGAAAGCCTCATCTTTCTTCTGCGGAACAGCTGATAGTTTCCAACTGCTGACCATGAGATTAGCAGCCCGATTCGTAACCACTACGCTACCAGAGCTAATTTATCTATTCTCCTAATGATTCTATCCAGTCTGTTACTATTACAAATATAACTGTAGTGAACATTCTTGTATTTGTCTCCCGATGTTGATGTGAAGCCTGGGTTTCCTTTGGGTGTAATTATTCCTCAACTATTTGTTGAGAATTTACTGTATGCCAGACATTATTCTGGACAGTGGGGATACATCTGTGGCAAAACAAAGATCCTTGCCCTCTTATAGCTTAATGAAAATTGGGATTATAGAGTATTAGAATCTTGACTCATATAAGAAATATTTATTGTCTCTGCTATATACCAAAGTAGCCCTAGTGGCACTGTGAGTTAGAAACTGGAGTGCTAATCGCAAGGTAAGTGGTTCAAACCCAAAAGCTACTCTATGGGAGAATGATAAAGCTATCTGCTTTCTAGTAAAGATTCATAGTTTCAGAAACCCTTTATCAGGATCACAATGAGTCAGAATTGACTCAATAGTAGTGTATTTGGTTTTTCCTTTTTATTGTATACAAAGAACGTAAGAATCTTAAGTGATAGATAGCAAGAATAATCAAAAGAAAATTCCTGTCTGCATGGAGCTCATGATCTAATTGTTGTTGTTAGGTGCCTTTGAGTTGGTTTGAAACACTGCCCAGTCCTGTGCCATCCTTACAGTTATTGTTAAGCTTGATCCCATTGCTGCTGCCACTGTGTCAGTCCATCTCATTGAGGGTTTTCCTCTTTTTCATTGACCCTCTACTCTGCCTAGCATGATATCCTTCCAGGGACTGGTCCCTCCTGATAACATGTCCAAAGTATGAAAGAGAAAGTCACGCCTTCCTGGCTTCTCAGGAGCATTCTGGCTGTGTTCTTTCAACAGAGATTTATTTGTTTTTCTGGCATTCCATGGTGCTTTTAATATTCTTCTCCAACACCATAACTCAAATGCATCAATTCTCCTGTGGTCTTCTTTATTCATTGTCCAATTTCCACATGCATATGTGATATTGAAAATAACATGGCTTTGGTCAGGCACACCTTAGTCCTCAGACTGACATCTTTGCTCTTGAACACTTTAAAGAGGTCTTTTGTGGCAGATTTGCGTAATGCAATGCGTTGTTTAATTTCTTTGCTGCTTTGATGAGTGTTGATTATGGAGCTAAGCAAAATGAAGTCTTTGACAATGTCAATCTTTTCTCCATTTATATGGATGTTGTTTATTATCCCAGTGGTGAGGATTTTTGTTTTCTTTACATTGAGATGCAGTCCATAAGGAAGGCTGTGGTCTTTGATCTTTATCAGTAAGTATTGGAAGTGCTCTTGGCTTTCAGCAAGCAAGGGTGTATCATTTGCATGTTGCAGGTTGTTAGTGAGTCTCCCTCCAATCCTGACGCCACATTCTGCTTCATATAACCTAACTTCTCAGATTGTTTGCTTAGTGTACAGATTGAATAAGTATGGTGAAAGAATACAACCCTGGTGCACAATTTTCCTAATTTTAAGCCGTTCTGTGATCTCATGGAAGAGATAAATAGCCATATGGTACAGTGTCAAGTAGGAGTGAATGCTATGAAGAAAGTGAAAACAGGGCCCTGGAATTTCTAATTTAGGTGGGTGCTGATGAAAGGACCTTTTGAAGAGGTGACATTTGAGTAGAGACTTACATGAAATGAAGGAGTCAGCTACTTTAGGGGATGAGTCTTTGAGGAAGCAGTAATTATGGAAGCATGATTAGATAAGAATGACAAGGAACTTTGTCACCTGAGTGTCATGAGCCACAAGAGTCTGGTTGGGAATGAGGTGGAAGGGTAGATACCCAGGGGGGTCAGATCATGCAGGACCTTGGCAGTCTCCTAAGGATTTTAGATTTATGTTAAGTGTGACAGAAAGATTAAAACTTAAGGTTAGGCCTTTGACTAGAGAGGTAACACTAGACATAGTAAGAAGTTAATATATTTGAGATGTTTTAAAGGTTCTACCTACCAAATATTCTAATGGATTGGATGTAAGGTATTGTAACAATCGAGCCCTACTTCTCTGATATCAATTATTAGGAAATCAGTGCCGTTTATCCACTTCTCACACCAACTGAGAGAAATAATTAAATTCTTCTCTGTTAAGTTTTAAAACCAACTGCGTAATGCAGTATTTCTCACCTTTACCAAAGCTAGGTCCTCAAAACCAAAACCCACTGCCATCGTATTGCTGCCTACAGGACAGGGTAAAACTGCCCCCATAAGGTGTCCGAGATTGTAAAGCTTTACAGAGGCTGACCGCCACATCTCCCGCAGATCCGATGGTGGTTTTGGACCACCAGTCTTTCAATTAGCAGCCTGATGCTTAACCCACAATGTTACCAAGGGCCTCTTCTAGCTAGGTCAGTCATCTAGATTGCTGAAGACTTTAGACAGCTGCTACAAATTCAGAAGTTTCTCACTATGTATTGAGGATCCATCTGTAAATTTGGGAGTTCCTCCGGTCCTCCCTCAGTTAGGACCTGCTGGCTAAAAATTTGAGGGTTTTCTCTACCCTCTCAGTATACCAACTGTAACCTCAGGAGTTACTAAGTCCCTCTTCAAAGTTCAGTAATTTGGTAGAAGGCTCTTAGCTCACAAAAATTATTCATACTTACCATTACAGTTTTATTATAGCAAAAAGAATATAAATAAAGGGAACATGGAGCAAGTTTGAGAGGGTTTCTAATGCGAAGCTTCTGTTTCTTAAAACGGGACTTGCTAATGCCACTTATGAGTTCTGGTGTGGCGCTGTGGGTTAATGCGCCAGACTTCAAAGTCGGTTGAGCTGCAAGGTTGGCAGTTCAAGCTCACCAGCTGCTCCTTGGAAACCCTATAAAGGGTTGCTTTGGGTCGGCACTGACTCGATGGCACTTAACAACAATAACAACAATGCCACTGTAGGATAAGCGCTGAACAGAAGGTCAGTGGTTCAAACTCACCATCCACTCCTCAGAGACCTTGTACAGGGTTGCTATGAATTGGAACCGATTCCATGATACTTAATAACAACAATAGCCTGTCACCACAGACATTGATAGCATATCACTAACCAGGAAGCCCATGGAGCTTTTAATGTCTAGTGTGTTTATTGAGGACCCATCACGTAGGCATGATTGAATTGTGCCCCACCCTTCACTGAGATCAGCTGATAACACATGGTGTATTTTTCAGATATGACCAGCCTCTACCTGAGTTATCTCAGTCACTTAACCTAACCTGTTATGTGTATGTGGTTTGGAGTCCTCTTTTAAAAAACCTTAACAGTGGGGAAATGTCAAGATTTTAGAGGTTCTCTCTCAGGAACCAAGGACAAAGACTAAATTCTTTGGGTAAATTTAACCCTATAGGTTTAGAAGAAAATAATAAAATCAAGGTCAATTTCACTTTTTTTTGATTGAAACAAAATTTTCCTAATAGAGCCATTTACCCAATTGGATAATATTAAGACAGATCATGGAATCCTGGTGTGGCACTGTAGGGTAAGCATGGGACTGCTAACTGCAGGTTGGTGGTTCAAACCCTCCAGCTGCTCCTCAAAAATCCTATGAAGGAGATAGGGTTGAAAATTTAAGTTTGACATACCTATCTATACCTATTAAACACATGGCATTTAAATACTAGATTATAGTTTTAAATGATTGCAGTAGTTTGCACTCACAGCAACTTCATGTGATACATTTGGGTAAGCTCCAAATGGGACCCTAGCAGGAGACAACTTGCCAGTACTATGCTATTGAGATTCATTGAAAATCAGTGCATTAAGGGAACCTATCGTTTAAAAAGAACTCTTAATTCTTTTGTGTAAAATCAATCAATTTACCAGGAGATGAAACCCGGTAAAATAGGTGTACTTTTGTATGCTTTTTACAGTGAGTTTTCCTTGATTGGGTTCACTTGTTAATTTGTTTTTGTTTTTGTTTTATTCTAGATACTGGATCAGGTGTGGAGGAAGTGGAATTAAGCTGGGAAGATTATCTAGAAGACACAGGGTCCACAGCAGTTCCTTATGGGTCCTTTAAGCATGTAAGCAATAATATACTGTTTTATTGGTTTTGTCCCTTCCCTTTGAATCTTATGGCATCATTAGCAAATTTAGAGTTACTTAAAGTTGGGACACTTTAAAGAATTAGGATGATTTTCTCTTTTCTCTTGCTCTAATAGGGAAACTTGACTTATTCTGCAGTCCTTATTAGTTTTTTATGTTTTCTGCCACTCAGTGTAGGGCTTACCTTTTTTGACAATTCTTAGATATTCCTTTATTTTGTTAAAACAAAACAAAACAAATCCTCATAAATGGAAGAAAATTATTTATAGGATTTTATGTCTTGGTTTGCTCATTGGAAATAATTTCAATAATGTTATTTGCTTCCCCTCAGATGGCAAAACATCTTGCTCTTACAGCTTATGTGACTTGGGATTTTTAGATAATGGAGTAAAGTCATTCTCTGTGGAGGTGGTGCAGGACCAAGCTGTGTTTTGTTGTACTAGGGCCGCTGTGTGTCGGAACCTGCTCCATCGCACCTAAAAACAAGTTTGAAACAAAGGCTTGATAAGGAGGGAAGTCAGGGATAATAAAGGAATTACAGATAAACCAGATTTTCAGGAAGAAAGGATATGGTTGTTGTTGTTGTTATGTGCCGTGGAGTCGGTTCCAACTCATAGCTACCCTGTGCAGGGTTTCCGAGGCTATAAATCTTTACAAGAGCAGAAAGCCTCATCTTTCTTCTGCGGAACATCTGGTAGCTTAGAACTGTTGACCTTGTGGTTTACAGCCTGATTCGTAACCACTACGTTAAGAAAAAGGGTATGTTGTTGTGAACAGCCGTCAAGTCGGTTCCAACCCATAGCAACCCTGTATAGGGTTTCTGGGGAGCAACTGGTGAGATTGAACTGCTGACCTTGCAGTTCAAACGGCTTTGCAGTCTGACGCACTAACCCACAGAGCCACACCAATATTGTTGTTGCTGTTGTTAAGTACTGTAGAGTGGGTTTCGACTCATAGTGACCCTGCACAGGGTTTCTGAGACTGTAAATCTTTATGGGAGTAGAATGCCTCATCTTTCTCCTGCAGAACCACTGGTAGTTTTGAACTGCCGACCTTGAGATTAGCATCCTGATTCATAAGCACTACGTTACCAGAGCTCCTTAATATAGGAGAGTAAAAAGTCATCCTCATGGTGTATACCTGGTGATGGGACAGCACCCTACTTGGATCCTCTAGGTCAAAAACTTAAAGCTGAGGGAGGAAAGAATGCAAACCATATCAGTCCTAGGGTATAGGTGAAGATCTATTGTAGTGAGGGAAATAGAACAATTGAGAACTTTTTTCCCTGGGAGAGGTGTTAAGAATACATCCTGGACTTGAAAGTATTATTTGCTACAGCTGTAGAAGAGATCAAACCTCTCAGAAGTTCCTGCTATCAAGACCCGGGGACTTAAGAGCATGCCTAAGACTGAGAGATAGAACCTCAGCGAATACCCGTCCCCTTGTGCCCTTAACTACCAGGTTAGAAAGTATTAAGAGCAGCCTATTGCTGGGAAGTGGAAAGAGCATGGAGAGAGAGGAAGCTTCTCTACGAACAGAAACAAAGAGGGGACCTAAAGCTGAGGGTGAGACTGAACAAAATCCTCTGACAAAGGAAAGAAGCTACATCCTAAATACTATGAATGTAAAGTTACAAGTATTTGAAATCTGTGGAGCCCTGCGAATAATCATAGTAAAAATAACACCCAAATCCAGTTCCACTTTGATGAGAGTGTTTCAAACCTCTCCCCACTGCCCTATACAAAAAACCTAATAAATTAATAAACATCCATTTCCAAGCATAAATACTATTTACCTCAGTTCTACACAGAATCCTTAGCTTTCAAACAAAAATTATGAAGCATTAAAAACAAAAACAAAAAAACCGAGAAAAACAGCACATTGTTAAGAGGCTAGGACTTTGAACTGGTTCAGTGTGGCTGACAGAGTGTACGTGTTACATAGCGACACACCTCTTGGGTGTGAGATTTTGCTTGGTTTGTTGGGTAATCTATACCTGACCCAAGCCAACTCCTTACATTTAATAGATCTGAAATGAACTCTGGGGACAAGGCAGCAGGAGATGTAGGGGCACCTGCTAAGGCCATGTGGGCATTTATAGGAATTGCTGACTGAGGGGGCTGTTGTTAAGTTCCATTGAGTCCGTTCCAAAATATAGCGACCATGCATAGGGTTTCTGAGGAGCAGCTGGTGAGTTTGAACTGCCAACCTTGCAGTTCAAACCCAACATGAGGTTGAGTGCTTAGCCTGTTGTATGTACCACATCAGGACTGAGTCAAAATCTGACACGCAAGAGATTTGGTTGCTATGAAGTGAGTATGTTCCATTGATATGAACCATTTCTAATGGGTTTGGAGCCCTGTGTAAGACAAAGCAATCAATAAAGCCAGATTCAGATATGACCAAGATATTGGAACTGTTAAACAATTGGAAATTGCTATGATTAATATGTTAAAGACTCTAGAGGGGTAGGTGGGCAACGTGAAGGGATAGAAAGAGAATTTCAGCAGCAATGAAAGTTACTAGAAAGTATCAATGGAAATAACAGAAGTTAAAACTAATGTAATAGAGATAATAAATGCCTTTAACAGAATCATTGGAAGACTTGACACTGCTACGAAAAGGATCAACAAATGTTAGGTCAGTAGAAATTACCCAATCTGAAAAGCAAAGGTAAAATACGGTAGAGGAAACACAGAACAGCTGTGGGACAATATCAAGAAGTCTAACATATGTGTAATTGGAATTTCAGAAGGAAAAAGGGGTGAGGGAATAAGGAAAAGATATTTGAATAGATAACGGCAGCAAATTTTATAAAGGAAAGACATACCATAGATTCGAGAAACTCAAGAACTACAAAGCTGTGTAAATAGTAAATAAGCAAACAGCCAAAATTCATCCTGATAACATGATTTTACTGAAAACCAAAGATTAAGAGACTATCCTGAAGGTAGTTAGAGAAAAAAAAAGACACATTACATACAAAGGAGCAAAGATAATAATTATATCAAATTATGTAAGCCAACAGACAGTGGAGTGACATCATTAATGATGTGAAGCATATGTATGTTATTATTAAGTGCTGTTCCCATAGTGACCCTGTATAGGGTTTCCAAGGAGCAACTGCTGAGTTTGATCTGTTGACCTTGTGCTTGTGGTTCAAACTGACCTTGAAGTCCAGTGCTTATGCTACAGCGCCACACCAGGACTCCATATGTTGTTGTTATGTGCCATAGAGTTGGTTCCGACTCATAGCGACCCTGTACAGGGTTTCTGAGGCTGTAAATCTTTATGGGAGCAGAAAGCCTCATCTTCCTTCCACGGAGCAGCTGGTAGTTTCGAACTGATGACCCTGAGGTTAGCAGCCAATTTGTAACCACTATGCTGCCAGAGCTCCTAGGACTCCATATATATATATATATATTTCACTGGTTTTGCTTCTCCTAAGGTATGTGGTGTCTGTGTGTGTGTATATGTTGTTGTTATTGTTGTTATGTACCGTGGAGTTGGTTCCAACTCATAGCGACCCTGTACAGGGTTTCCGAAGCTATAAATCTTTAAGGGAGCAGAAAGCTCATCTTTGTTCCACTGAGCAGCTGGTAGTTTTAAACTGCTGAGGTTAGCAGCCCGACTCGTACCACTATGCTACCAGAACTCCTGTGAGGCTAGACCAAGGTCCTAGTATTTCAGGCCACACCTACACCAGTGAGAGCATGTGTCCTGAATAGTACACCAGGAAGATCTGTCCTATTTCCTTCAGAGGCAGAGATGGGAACCCTTCTAGTATATAGGAGCATTGTGGGTCAGCTAGAACTGCATTCTCTAGCTGCCTCATATGGAGGGAGAAAGGTGGGAACAGTGAAAGAAGAGATTTTTTTTTTCATAGACACACATAGAGGTTTCTGTCAAGGAAATGACTTACACAGTTGTACATGTGGGCAGATTTCAAGTCCATGAGTCAGATGTCAGGCTGGAAGCTTCTCCAGACTCATGTAGCTGCAAGGGCTGATGAACCCAAGATTGGGTCACCCAGATGGCAGGCTTCTGATTGCAGAGGTGAATGAATCTAAGGTCAGCAGACAATGTGACTGCCTCCTGGCTCAAGTCCAAAGAGCTGGAGGTCAGATAGCAGGCCAGATAACAGGCCAGACTCTGCAAAAAGCAAATAAGGTTTACCTGAATATCTATTATATTGGAAGTAGGAAAAGCCTCAAGGAAACTTCCTTTCAGTTGATTGACTGCTTTTAACAGATGTCTTCATCATTACATTATATTAGATCTCATCATGGACAATTACTACACCTTACTTGCTCAGCCTCTGAGAAGCCTGGTAATACAGCCTGAACTATCATATCACATAATTGTTGAGGGTGGGGTGGGGTGGGAATCTGTGCATAATTCCATACACACAAACTTCTTCTAAAAATGAAGCCAAAATAAATATTTTTCAGGAAAATAAAAACGGAGAGGTTTAGTTACCAGGAGACCTACCCTGCCAAAAAATATTAAAGGAAAAGGTGTTGAGAAGGTGGCATTATGAGCAGATAAAAAGTCCAACCCTTTGCTCAGTAATACCAAGAAAAGCACCTAAATGTCTGCATTCAGCCCTGTAAGAACGCTCCCTGGAAATGTAAAGGAAAACAGCAAGGAAACTGAAAAAGGATACAAATGAGTTTCCAGTTACAGGAAAATGTATTATTTCACTGTCCCCACTTTTCTCCCTCCTTAAGGTAGCTAGAGGCTGTAGTTCTAGCTCACCCACAATGCTTCTGCGTACTAAGAAGAGCCCCCATCTCTGCCTATGAAGGAAATAGGCATATCTGTTCTCACTGGTGTGGGTGTGGTCTGAAGTACTGGGGCCTTGGTCTGGCCTCATAGAGCACATAGAGCAAGGGAGAGAGCACTAAGAAAGGACTAAGGTTACATTGATCAATGGGAGTTTCTAGGTTGAATTGGGAACTGCCTTAGTATGGAAAGCTTGGTCTGGCCTAATCAGAGATCTTCTAGGGTGCAGGAGGGAGCAGTTAGAAAAGTTTGATTATGTCCACTAAATGTTTTGTGCAGAAATGAGTGCTTTTGAAAATATGGGAGAATTGAGAAAGCTAACACAAAAATTCAACAAAAAAAAATCAAGCACACTAAGGAACTTGGAATGATGGCCCATTCAGAACAACCAGGCAAAGGGAAAGAGATCATACCATCTCTTTGGAAGTCCAGATAATGAACAATTTAGAAGAGTACAATGCAACAATATTAAGCAGACTTAAACGAATCGAACTAAAATAAAACACGGGGGTGGAGAGGTGGGGGGTAGGAGGGGGTGGTACATGAACAGAATGAGAACATAAATAAGTAGACAGTTTACAAAGAAGCCAAAAATAGATACTGGAACTAACAGTTATAATAACGGAAATAAACATTCATTGATAGGACTTAGCAGAATTGAACTGACAGAAAAAACAACAACAGTGAACTAGAGGATAAGAATAAAGATAATCCATAAAGATTACTTCCTTTGTGAGTCTGAGGCAGTTCTTCCCTTTTCCATAGGATTACCACGTGTTGGAATTGACTCGATAGCATTGAGTTTTTATGTGTATATTTAACATATAGCATATGACATACATATGTACATGCATGCTTATACTTTCCTCTTATATGTTGTTAAATGCTGATGAGTCAGTTTTGATTGATTGTGACTTTGTGTAGGGTTTCCAGTGAGCGGCTGGTGGGTTTGAACCACTGACCTTGTTAGCAGTTTAGTGCTTATCTGCAGCACCGCGCCAGGACTCCTTGTCTGTTCATAAGAGGGGGAAAATTTCCTGGAAAAATGGAACTAAAAGACAGGAATTTTTTCACAAACTTTTGAAACACTTTTGTTTGTATGTGTATGACTATCCATCTGTCAGACATCATGAGCTCATTCTAGTTCCTCTGATTATAAGCCAACACCACAGGGTTCATTCTAGTCTTCCCTTTTTCTTATTTGTAACTTATTCTTCCAACAGTAAGAACTACCTGGCCCTTATTACCCACAAAATATGTATGTCCTTAATTTTAGTATACAGAATTGGTAACCTGTACCTTTGTCACCATACAATTTATTATTTAAGTTTTGGGACACACTTGAGAGATGAGAACATTGTTAATTACTTAAGGATAATAGGTAAAAGGTGAATACCAACAGCTTTAGGCAAAGTAGAAAGTGTGGCTACCTATAATATGGTCCCATTGTACTAATTTACTATCATTTTAATTTATTTTTGCCCCTTCCCATTTTCATAAATTTTCTTTTGAATGGTCTAGAAACGACTCTTGAAAATTTAATGTGTTGACACTGTTAAAATGGTGAACATTTCGTTATTTATATGTCTAAGAAATTTTTTTATTGTAATCATAATTGACTGCTTAAGTGAAAGTATTGAGTTTTGTTAAATTTCATTTTCTTCAGTGCTAGATGGAACAGAGAAATTTTATACCTCTGTTCTGTTTGGATCATTCCTATAAGTTAGAATTGGAATTGCTCAGGTTTCCCTTGAGTAGATAAGAAAATAGTACTGCAGTGAGGACATTAGAATTGTTAGGTATTAAAAAAGAGGATTAGCCAAAGAAATATTTGAGATACTGATCTGATGGCTAATGACATTTGCCTGTTCAGGTGGACACACGCTTGCAGAATGGATTTGCTCCTGGGATGAAATTGGAGGTGGCTGTTAAGGCAGATCCTGAAACCTACTGGGTTGCCACCATCATTACCACCTGTGAGCAGTTGCTCCTCCTTCGCTATGACGGCTATGGAGAGGACCGGAAAGCTGACTTCTGGTGTGATATCAGGAAGACTGACCTCTACCCCATTGGGTGGTGTGAGCAGAACAAGAAGACCCTTGAAGCCCCAGAAGGTCATAAAATACTTCCTACCAAGACATGATGGTGATATTGCTATAGGAAAATTTTGGCTGTCCACAGTCTTGAGATTCTCAGTCAGTTAAGCATATAGATTTATTTAACTTCTTTTGTTGACAATTTGAAATGAAAGTATTTATTAAAAACAATGCATGTTTCCCATTTGTTAAAGCTGTTTATGAGTTCTGTAAAGCCTCAGGCTTTATCCTAAGGAATGTCAATTGCCTAGCATCCTATAAGATAGACTATGAGGGCTGGTTGACTTTGTGCACATTGGGCCAGATTGCTGTGCTGTTGTTGATTCTGTTTCTGCTGTTACTGCCCTTCCTCTTCTCACTACCAAGCACTTTGGCCCCTCTGAGCTGCTGTAGTGAACCAAGTTAAGCTTTCTTTCTGAAAGGAGTCTGCTAGGAGTAAAATCCAAATTAAGCTTGACAGAGATAATAAGGGAAAATAAAGAGAAAGGATCACATTGAAAGGGGAAGAGAGATTTAAAAAATACCTGGATACCTTTTTCTAAACTCCTTATTTTGACATAATTTCAGATATACAGAAATTGCAAGAATAATATAGAAAATTCCTAGAAACTGTTTGCCAAAATGTTAACATTTTACTACATTTAGATGTGTCCTTTTCTCTCTCCACACGTTTTTTAAAATCAGCTATATACATGTTGCCCTTTTATTTGTAAATAATTATATTCCTAAAAACAGGGACATTCATAAGCATAGTACAATATAAAAATCAGGAAATTAGCTTTGATATAATATTAATGTGGCACTGTTGGATAAGTACTATACTGTTAACTACAAGGTCGGTAGTTCAAACCTACCAGCTGCTCCTTGCAAAGTCTATACAGAGACTCTGTAAGTTGGAACTGACTGAACAGTACTTAACAACGTCAGTAATACTAATATTTAATCTACAGACTTTATTCCATTTTTATTAGTTGTCCCAATACATTTTTATACTAAATGAAAATTTGGTGTCATGCATTACATTCAGTTGTTCAAATTTCCTTTAATCTGAAACAGTCACTTAGACTTTATCTTTCATGACTTTGATATTTTTGGAGGATACAGTATGTTCTATTTCTTTTCCTGGTCAAGCACCACAGCCAGGCATTGCATTTGGTTGTCTCTTTAGTCTTCTTAACTTTTCTTTCTTGATCTTGACATTTTTGAATAGTACAAGCCAGTTATTTATTTTTTTAAATGTTTTATTGTGAACTATGTGCTAGTTTACATGGGAGAACATTAGCTTTACATTCATCCTATCGTATATCATTTCATTGCCATGATTACAATCCCCTCAGTGCATCATCAAACAACCAAAGGGTATAAACCCTGCTGCAAGCCTTACCCCCTGGTCGTTAGCACACAGCCCCTCTCCCTCTCTGGGTCTAAAGTCCCCAGCTGCTTCATCTCCGCAAGTCATTGTCTCTGCCTCCATCTCAGGCATCACCCTGCTTCTCTGGGTAGGGTCCCACTCTCCGCTTTTCTTTCTTGAAGGTCCCAGGGACCTCCACTCCTAGACTGCAAAGTCAATCACTCTCCTCCTTTTACTACCAAATGTTTACTTTTATATTTCCTACCTTCACAATCAGTCCTGATAACAATTATTCACTATTGTATCACAAGAGACCTAGCTGCATCTCCTTTCATCAGCCCTGCTCAGACAGATTGGATACTATTTACTGGAGATTCTACCTTCTTCCACGCCCTCTAGATCTAGGCTCCCTCTTGAAAGCTTGTAAGCCAGTCACTTCTTGCCTTTGTAACCCCCCATTTTGGGTTGCCAAT